>NC_072460.1:10041825-10341825 GCF_027596085.1 Anoplopoma fimbria | reverse complement strand
GTTTTTTTTTGGTATCTTTGTCAGACAAAACAGGCCATTTAAATACCTCACCATAGGCTCTTGGAAAAAAGTAAAGGCCATTTTTTACTTTTCTATAATATGTTTTTGGCAATATGTAATCAATGAATCATAAATATAATCCAAAAAATGACTTAATTGACAAAGATCAATAATGCAAATAGTAGTGTGGTGCTCTCTGAATGTCTAGGGGCAGTTATAGTGGATTTAAATCATCCCACAATGCAACCCAAAAGGTAATGTCCAAGTCACATTCACTAATCAGGATATATATATCATCATGAATTGTGTAAACCGGAAAAACAGGTATTTTTAAAACGGCTGTCAGATGAAAGGAAGCTGACATTTATAGTTTATGAAATATTTTTCTATGACTTTGTCTCCAAAGCATATGTACTACTTTTGCCTAAAGAAAAAATCAGGTAATTCAATGCTTCACCTTTTGATCAATGTCAAAATTACAGTGATGTGGCCAAACAACAATCAGTGGTTGCACAAAATGATGATTAACGGGTGTCCAAAACATGAATTTATTTCTCCGTTGGACAGATGTCTTGGGTGATCGATATGTGAAACTCAAAATGGCTTTAAATGCTGTGGAACTTTAGTCGATACTTTATACTTTTAAAATCCCTTTGCGAAGTATAGAGTAAACTACTGAGTGTTAAAGTATTATGTAGGGAACAAAGTGATTTTGAACACAGCCAAGACTCTCTAACCCTGCACTCACTTTCCTCCCAGCTAATCTCTTTACCTCACACACAGTCAGTCCAACAACACAATGAAAAGCTTTGATTCATTTCCTTTTTATGACTGTATTACTTCTAGTACAGTTATCTGATCTGGCTATGTATTTAATTTACCATCTCCTGAGAGGCCCTGGGGGAGATGTTCAATAATACTGTAGCGTAAGTGCCCATCAAACAGTCACTCTATGGAAGGCCTCACACCATTTTCTCTCATCTCTTTGGCAGACTAAAGTCTGCCTCCTCATACCTCACCAACTTTCAAAAGCTTTGCCTGCCTCTGGTTTTTCTTCTTTATTTCTCACTCCATCCTTCATGTATGCCTTCTTCCTGCCTGTCCCCTATGTTTCTCCATCCCAGACAGGAGCGTTTATCGTGATGGGGCCCAGGACTCCCCTCTGCCCTCTTCATCTATCTCTGTCTGAATCCGGCAGGTTTGTTAGGAGAGAGGGACACAGCGGCTATGAGCAGGTGTGAGGATACAATACATGGATTTATGTGTGTGCCTGTGTGTGAGAGAGGAAGAGAGAGAGAAAGAGAGAGAGACACTGGGAGTCGTGCTGTGGATGTTACAAACGTACTGACTAGGAGCAAGAAGATGAATGGGACTCTTTTTCTTTATTGTTATACAGCCTTACTTGAAGTGACTATAATCATAATTTTTTCAAGTAGATGGTAATTCAATACTTGAATGACAGAAGAATTGTTTAAATTGATGAACCCACAGATAATTACCATCCAATACTGCTTTTCTCCTCAGCTGGAGCTTAATAGTGTCTTTTAGCTAATCCTTTCTGTTTTATGGCTTGCAATTTTACTATTTTGGTCACTCCCACCGCTCTCATAGCGTTGTTATTGGCAGCTCCTTTAAGCAAACAAACTCTTAAAACCCACTGTAAGCTACCTGCCCAGCACTAAATAGCAAACAGACAAAGTTGGCCACTAGCTGGTTAACATAGTGGAGCATTAAGCAGCTAAAGCAGCAGTTATTTTTTGCAGGAGTTGGTAGAGACCAAACTCCTTAATTTGGCCCCAAGCAGCTATTGCAGGTTTTAGGTTCCCAGGAGGTACAAATTAATCATACATATACATATAATATTTGTAAATGAAATGTATGTAATTCTTTATAATAATGATAAATCACATACATTCTATTGTACAGCCTTTCAGGATAGAAGAAACCTGTTCAATGGAAGTTAGTAAAGTAAGTAATTCATCAGACATCAGGATGTTAGCAGATCAGTCATGTAAATTTCGGATGTCAGAGTTTCATTGAATGACCAAATACAACCAAATGTTCCCCATGATTACTTATCCATCTAAAGCAAACAACTTGAAGTATCTACAAGTTGATTCTCATATGTTTATTGCTATTATTGGCTGCCTGAAAGAAAGGAATAATTTAAAAAGATGTAGGATAGTGAAGAAATGCACATCCAAAGGTGAGTCAATGGGAAAAATTCACTGACGAGAAATTCATACAGTTTTAGGTAAAAAGAGGAATTTAGTATTCTTGGTGTAGGATCCATGGAAAACTGTCCAGTACTGGAGCCCATGCAGATGCTTTTCAAATGAGACACATGAAGCTACTGCCTCTTTGTTAATGGTCTCGTGTAGACTATCCATCATCTCACCGTGGCCAGTTAGCAATAGGGATCATTTCTGGCCGCATCTTCCTCATCTCTTTCTCTCCTTGCTCTGTTTCCCTCTCCTCTACCTCCTCTCTGCCTCACTAATTCAGTCTCATTTCCTTTTCTTCTCCTTTTCCTCCCAAAAAATGTCTCCACTGTTCTACAGACTCGATACCCAGAGGAGTTTCATCTCTCTGCTCTTTACTCTTCTCAGTATTGTGCATGCAACTTCCTGAACTCCATTTAACCTCAGCATTTAAAGGCTAAATAGCTCCATTTCATGCTGGCTTTTCTCCCCTTTCTCTTGACAGTATTTGAGGGCTACTTGGGTCTTCATTCTTGGTTTTCCAAGGGCTGTCTGTTAAACTGCCTGACTTTCTCACTCTGGCACATTCAGGCTGTGATTTTGTGATTGTTTTCATTGCACAACTCTGCACAGACCTGCCAGTTCTCCTGCAGATCAATGCACGCTTGAATGCACACGCCCCCAAAAATCATGCAGACGTGCAGGTGTTTGCAAGCAAACAACAGGCGCAGCCACACATGGCTCAGACGCTGTCAAATGCCTAATCTTCTCCCACATCCACAGGGAGCAGGCATGATGTAGAGCTTTTGTTGTTGTCGTCATTTTTGTGCTCCATTTTTGTGCTCCATTTTCATGGGCGGCTGAAAGACAGTGAAGGCCTCCACAGAGAGCAGAGCTCAACAAAACGTCCAGATGTAGCTAATCCCCGGTCACTACTCAGCGGTCCTGGATCCACAATGTGACAGTACGGTTGGTACAACGTGCAGATATGTTACAGGCAGAGAGGAGAAAGGAAGTTTGCTGGCTCCTGCTTCTCTAATGTTAAGTGTTGCTTTACTAAGATATATCATTGTAATTGGTTTTGGACAGTTGATTGGACAAAACAAAACAGCTGACAATTTTTACAGACTAAACAATGAATAAAAAATGGACGGATGATGAAATAAAAGTAAGTTGCTGCCCTATGTGAAAGACAATGGAGAAGAGATTTGTCACACAGTAGACATATTGCTATGCGTTTTCTATTGTGTTTATATCTCTAATGGAATTAGGCCGTTGTGGGCAGTGATGCAAATCAGTAAGTCTGCTTTATGGCAAGTTTTTATCAATGTGATGAAGTGCCTCGATTGTCAAGTATTTAATACACTTGATCAGCCAAAATAAAGACCTTCCCAACTTTTGACGGTTTAAACAATTATCCTTGAATTGCCAGAAGACTAATCTAGTATCAATAATCAAGCAGCTTCAACTATTCTTGGCATTATTGGTTATCCAAGAGTTGAACTGGAGGGATGAACACCATTCCTCCAACAGATAATTGTTAACGCATGGTCTGATGACTATGAAGGCCAAAGCATATGATTCATATTTTTTATTGAACTATTAAGTGACTCCTCATGCCCCATATGGAAGTATGTTTTTTTTTATCAATAATTCAGATTTGTGTATAAATATAGGGGACTATTACGGTATAAAATAACGTATAATGTTATAGAATATATCATTCATATTGCTCATCCTTAACAAAGACGGTAAACTATAAAATCACTGAATGATTCAGTGCTTGTAGTCTTGGACTGGCGGATATGTATCACTATCCAAAAGTGCCAGCTTTAAAACATTTCATGATGGTGAAAGTGTATTTTTTCATAGGCAACCAGGAAGCTACTCTCTCTCTAGATGGCAGAGTGTTTGTCCCCTTGGCCCCTGTGAGGACCTTTATAGCATCATGGAGGAGAGAAATGAATAGCTCTCCAGTGGCTACTACTAACAGGTGGCCTTGACTGACTCACAGTCCCTTAAGACTGACCATGACGATTGAATCTTGACGCTGGGGTGAATTACAGCTCTGCTACTGAAAGTAGGAAGTGACAACTTAATGGGGCTGGACTTCATGTTGGAGCAGGTGGTTCTTCTGAAGACCAACTCTTACTACAGTGCATCCTGATGCTGTAAGCTTGCTTGTGTTGATCATCTCTCTGTGTGCATTGTTTTAATGTGTTCTCCTTGATGGCAGCTAAAGAACAATTCAAAAACAATTATTTTAACATTATTTTATCAGTCTAGAAAATGTCATGATACAATAAAGAATGCCCATATATACTTTCCAGAGTCAAAGGTGATGTTTTCATATATCTTGTTTTCTCCATCCAACAGTCCAGAACCCAAAGTCATTCAGTTTACAATGATTTAGTCAAATGTGGCAAGGTGTATTTTTGCTTAGTAATGCTAATAACCTGGCTAAACATTGACAGCATGATGCCATACTGAGATATTTACAGACTGGTGCAGTTATAGAAGAATTCTTTTCTGGTGTCTGATTCTCATTTCTTCCAACTTTTCTTCTCAGTCACTGTTGCTCTCACTGTTGTTTTATCGCCTTAACACTTGAATGATCATGATCCACAGCTGAATGCAACAAGTTCCCACCCTTCCACTAGACTCTAGAGGAGTCTGAAAATCATTCAGAAAAATAGATGGAATAGGAAGATATTTTTGGGAGATAATCAGCTAAGAAGATTGGTAGCACTCTTATCAGTGAGAGTGGTCTTTGCAATATTCTCTGAAGTGTCTTTGAGCCAGACAGCGAATCATTACCAGATCTATCCATTCATCTACCTGATCTACAAGATCCGGTAGATGAATGTATAGAAAGATGGATAGATGGATACACAGATGGATACATAGATGGATGAAAAAAGTTAAAATTCTCGAGAGTTACCTTTGCAATTAGCATATCCATATTTTTGGGGGGTGAATACATGTATATTCAGAGATACTATAAATGACAATACCTGTTTTTTTAACATTAAAGCATATTAACATGTTCTGGTAGAAATACCAAATACGTAAGCAAGAACGTTCCCTTTTTGTACCATTTTGCGTCCATTATTACATTTTTAAAAATCCTTGTTTAATCGGGAGTACATTATATACAATACCAGCTGACTCAAAATTTCCCGTATTTACTCATCAAGGCCTGAGCATAAGTGAGGTATTATGTACAAGACATTGCTCTGGTTTGGGGTGAGTCATCGTCACAGCTCAATATCAGCTTTCACAGGGTTTGATGTGTCTCCTTGTTCATTAGGGGGGCTCCACTTATACCTGCAATCCTCAGAGATCCTTCTGATGTCAGATCTGAGAGGATTATCCAGGTATCAGTCAGACCGGTGAAGGAGTTTGAGACCTAAAAGATCTCTGCTCAGTGGGCACTTGTGTTAAGAGACTCTGTCCTATAACCGACCAACCGTTCACAGGTTTAAGCCGCCATGTGAGATAAGATCGTCCGTGTTGAAGTTCTCTTAAGCAAGATGACAAATTCAAGCTCTATGTACACTGTCCTTTCACTTACCCAGAATTCTGACTCCTCAAGAGCGATGGCACATGAAAGTTTTTTCCTTACGAATGATTACAGCATTCTGTGTGTGGTAGGTCATTTGCACCTACGTTTATGCCAAAATGATAAGACAATTATTCAAGAATTTAACTGAAGTCTTATCACTTCAAGCCTTTTTTACTTTAGTTTGAAATATAAAACAAGTAATATAAAGGCATCCACTCTGGCTCGGGGAAATTGTGATATGGATTTCTACTTTGTTATGACATTTTCTAAACTAAAATATGAATTGTTTAATCCAAAAAGCATAACCAGGTGAAGTGATGATGGAATGAGTCATTAGTTATAGCTGTATCTTTTCGAAATTTACGTTTTTTTGTACTGAATAACTGATATTCCCATTCTACTCTCTCCTGACATGTGTCTTGTGTAATTCTTTCTTAATTTCCTGCCTAAATCTTCCTCACCAGTGATTCTCTTGCTGTGCAAAGAATCCCATCTTCCTATAGGACAGAGGAATGACTCAGAAGAATGAAGCCACAGGGACAGCCCTGCTTGGACAAACTTCCTGTCCGCAAAGCTTCAAGGTGTCCTCTCCACACCATTAACTTGGTCGACACTCTGCAATGACCAAGTGTAAGTTGGAGTGAAAGTGACATTTTATTAGCAGTAGAATCTAAGGGGTCCTAGTCTGAACAAACTGACTAAACAAGTTTTATATTGCTGCTCCTGTAACCAAACTTATGTTCCTAAATAACTGAATATAAATCAGATGCTTAAAGAGGATGCCTCCATTCAGTTTCCACAAGACAAACTCCCAGAATAAAAGATTATTGGAACAATTAGAGAAAATATTCAGAGTCAAGCCTGAACACTTTGAACTGTAATTCCATACACTTAATAAGAAGTAGGATTTGATTGTTGGACAGCTGTAAGACTTGCCCTGCTGTATCATCACTGCACCTTCATTCAAGAGAAAAACATAGCTAGGATTCTCTGTGATGGGCAACTGTGACTGCTGTCTCTGTTGACTCGTCTCCCTAGTGTTGAGTAAGTGGATGAATACAGTGTCAGCCTCTGCAGCTGCAAGGGCTACTGTGTTGGGAGAAAAAAGGCAGTCTTTGCCAAAGTAATCCTTTGGCAAAGACTGGTGTCCCAGCCGCTACCGCAGTAATGATCCACATAGAGATGGGGTAGGCAGTGCTGTGTACTTTGGGTCACCAGACACTTACATTGTCCTTGCAGTGTATTGACAACTGTATTCAAAATCTTTGACAGTATTGCGGTTGTGCATATTCCAGTGCAAGAGGCTGATATTCAGTGTTCCCTGATAGCTTTAGCTCTCATCACTAGCAGTGACTGTTCTGCCAAGCTGCTATGTTGTTTATTCAGGTGTGTCAAAGACCCAGTGTGACATTATCACATCCGCCTATGTGTGAATTAAATCGTCCATAGGAGGGTTGAATTCAGCAAGGGTCCATTAATATTGGCTACCGGCAGTTGACGATTGCAGACAGGTGTGATTTGAGGGATGTTTAAAACATGGCTCTCATTAGTGAGCAGTTGAAAGGTGTATGACGCTGTTTTTTTCTGAATCATTCTGTCAAGCATTCTTCATGTGCGTAAAACTCACCATGCGTGGGAATTAAGGCGATGAGTCTTTCCAAGCCCACGCAATATGACCATAAATAGCTTCACTTGTGTAAAAAAACAACCAAAAAACCTAAACATGTACCTGCAATGAAGGTATATATTGAGAGCAAGATTAATTTACAGCACAAACAAGAGCCATGTGAAGTCTAATTGCAGGAGTTCATCAGAGAAGTGCAGGACATGACTACTCCCTGGTGTTCTCCTCGTATTAATGAAAGATCAATTAATTATTCCTTATGCAGAGGGGATGACTAACAGACCACAGAGAGCTACACACAGGCTCTACGTTGAAAAGCACACCTGCAGAATGCATGAATTGGTGAATCGATAGTTTGTGAGTGCATGGCTGTGCAGAATTGGAGGCATTTCCACCCATAGCCTACATCACGTGGACGGCCGGCCATTGATCACAACAGTGGTCATTTCAGTATGGGGAAGAGGGAAGGGGGTGGGGGTGACAGAGTTGTCAGTGCGCAGGGTCAGAGCTATAGGCTTGGTAAAAAAAAAAAATAGAAAAAAAGAAGAAATGTTCATGTGCCTTTTGAAAATGCAACTCGCCAAACCCCCCATGTGTCTCCGGCTGTAATGATGGCTTAGATAAGACAACAAATACGCTCAGCCACAGCATCATGGACTACACATGCATGCGGATTTCGAGACGACAAATGCACGCGCTCCACAGGGAGGTTGGCATCATGCAGAAGGCAATATACTGTAAATGTTGCACGCATGCAATATCATATTAAACGGCCTACACGCTGATTCCTAAATAGTACTTGCAGCCATAACAGCCCAGTAGGGGCTACAGGCGTCTTTGTAACGCGCAAATCTGGAGGGGCATGCAGCCATTCACAGACGCTGATATGGCACATTCATTTTCAATTTGCAGCTCCGCGATTCGGTGTTACAGCCCGTATTTTACGTCCAAGGTTGGAAGCATATGCACTAATTATCCCTTATGTGTTGCGATATCCCACTGGGCAAGCAATGATGCCTTCTGGAAACCGCTGCATCGCCAACCAAGCGGAAACCTAGAAACACTTGCATGTATAGCAAAGACATATCCAGACAATAATGCTTCTATCTTACCTGTGCCATGAGCCAAATCGATGTCCGGTTCGATGAGTATGTTCGGGTCACTTTGAGATCTGCCTCGTTGCAGACAGCCGTCTAGTCCATCCGATGTAGCCATGGGGAGAGAGCACAGGAATCCTGAATAAAATATTGAAAAGCCCAACCAGAGGCAGACAAGGTCAGGAGGAAAGCAGCGAGCGAGCGCAGATTTAATTCGCTCTGACAACAGCCGCTTTGAGCATCTACCATGGAGCCATGGCTGAGCAGAAATTCAGTATGTGTGTGTGTGTGTGTGTGTGTGTGTGTGTGTGTGTGTGTGTGTGTGTGTGCTGGGGCTGTGCGCGCAATGGTGTGTATGGATGGATGTGGGAGGGGTGATATGCCCCCGATGATGCCCGTCCCTGTCCAGCAACACGATAAAAAATATCAAACACACCTACTTTTTGGAGCTTATAATTAATATGTGTGTATTTCATGATGACAATCTATTGGCAAACAGATAATCCTTTTACCCTTCCACAACCAACCCAAACCAAACCGCAACGTTTATTTAGGTTTTTAGCGTTATAGGTTTAAAGCAGCCCAACGCTATGTAATATCAGTTCATTTATGGGCCATACTAGAGCATATGCCTGTAATTGGTTAGTTAGTTAGAATGCACCAATGGACAGATGGTACTGGTCAACTGATGATGTATATTTTCGTATTCTTAGATATATATATGGGGATATTAATTATGTGGTGTCATTTTCGTAGGGTTTAACATGTTTCTTCATGTATGTTCCTCCAAGAATGCACCGATCTGTTTATCTGTTTTTAAACTATAATACAACTTGATCACGTAATTTATGCAGCCGGTTTATTGTTTGAAGCACAATGTATATGAAAACCTCTAATGTAAAATCCAAGACATGAATTAAAAAGATCTTATTTTCCACGTAAAAACACATACTTCTAAAATGTATTACAATATCATTGTTAAGAAAAAAATGCTGAAATAAAACAGATAGAGCTTTTATATTAGTATTTACTCGTGAGATATCGTAAACAATTACGATATTTTTGCTTAAAACAAAGAAGGTTCACATCAGTGACACAGGAATACGTATGGCTGCAGCCCATTGGCTGATTCCACGGATGACGCGTCAATGCGGAAATGAATCACCACCCTAGGAGAAAGATGGCAGCCCACAGGTGCAGCCACTCGGCTCTGCTGCTTATTCTCTGTAGTTTGTGGGTGTTTGTTATTGCAGGCAGTCAAGGAACGACACTGACTGGCGATCATCATGGCACTACGGTTGATGATTCACAAACAGCCACACAAACAGCGGAACAAACGGCCGAGCAGCCTGCGGTGGAGGAGAGGCGGTGGGAAGCAACTCAGGTTGAAGAGGCGACTCCGGACGATGAGGCAACCGACAAACAGGACACTTCTGCCCCCGAAACCGTGGTCCCCTCCCCGGTGCCGCAGCCGAAAGACGACTTTCAGGAGGAGCTGGTCATCAGGCCGCTTCACTCCGGAGATATTTATGCCAGCTTCCAGTTCCGCACCCTGTGGGAGACTGACTTCATGAGAGGAAACAAAGGTAAGCTAACGTCATCTGGCGGCGGTTATTAGACATATTACTCGTTTAAAGTCAGAAATAGACGTGCATTTTGAATGCATATGGAATAGCCTCACCCTCCATTTGAAAGATGGCGATAATGATGGTAGTGGAGCTTTTGACGTTCAATGCCCAGGTTTCTGAGTGGCTCTTTAATGCACAGGGGCAGTGAAAGGATTAGCCTACCTTCTAAAACAGTCTTTAGTTTTTACTTTTAAGTTGTGAATTTGGCTTTATTTTCCTCTTCTTATTCAATAAGATAATAATAAATCTTAAAATTCTACCTTGTTCGTCACAACAGGAAATATCCGGTCCCAGTCATTTCAGCATTTAGTAAAGTCAATTGATGAGAAAGTACTATTCATCCTGCTTGCCGTAATCCTAAACTCCATAATGTTATTTTATGTTTCTCAGTGTCTCACTACCGGCTGTTTCCCAAGTCTCTGGGTCAGGTCATCTCCAAGTTCTCAGTGCGAGAGCTACACATCTCCTTCACGCAGGGCTACTGGAGGACCATGCAGTGGGGGCAGCCCTTTCTGCCGTCCCCTCCCGGGGCAGAACTCTGGGTCTGGTTCCAGGACTCTGTGACAGAGTGAGTATGCCCTTCTGGTTGCTGCAGAGCATCAAAGGTGAAATATGTATCCTCTCTTTGTGGATTTATATGACAAAAGTTCCTCCTAAAACATCATGTAATTTCAACAATTCTGTGCCCTTTTGACCTTTTTAGTGTTGATGGCACATGGAAGGAGCTGACGAATGTTTTGTCTGGGATCTTCTGCGCTTCACTTAACTTTATTGACTCCACCAACACTGTTCAGCCCAGTGCGTCTTTCAAACCGCTGGGAATAGGCAACGGTACAAAGGGCCTTCTTCTATCTCCTCTTTGCATTCTGTAAAGCTTTCTAGTGATCACACTGAATATAAGCTCATACAGCTATACAACAAGACCTTTTTGGTGCCATCGTTGTGAAAACATCCACATCTGAGTTGAAATCATCATCCCTACCAACCTTCCACCAATGTTATATTCATTATTTTGTAAATACTGTCCAAGGTGCGTTACTTATTGACTGATTTTGTTTTACGTGTTGATCTTGAAGTGACAGACCACCGCTTCCTTCGCTATGCCACCCTCCCACGAGAGATTGTTTGCACTGAGAATTTGACACCCTGGAAGAAACTTTTGCCATGTGGATCCAAGGTGAGTAACTGTGTGTGTGTGTGTGTCTCTATATTTATGTATTTCTAAAATAAATGCCAATGACATGTGCGCTCCTTTGTATGATACACATACTGATCCATGATCTTATGTCTGGAACACCTCATATAAGGCAAAAAAATTCTCAGGATCATATTTGCCAACTTGCATTCAGTTTGTTCTTCTGTTTCTTTATGTTGCCATGTTGTAGGCTGGTCTTGCTGTCCTGTTGAAGTCAGAGAAACTCTTCCACAGCAGTTTTCATTCCCAAGCAGTGCACATCAGACCTGTGTGTCAGGACTGGCAGTGCAAAACTACATCCTGGGAGCTGAGACAGACGCTTAATGTGGTCTTTGACCTGCACACTTCTACCCCTGGACAGGGAAAACGAGGTGTGCAAAGGCATTTTCTTCCTGCACTATCCCACATTAAGGTTTAGAGTTCCTGAGCTATGTTGTGTTTGGTAGTAGAAAAATGAATAATGACACCCTTAGTTAACGTCAGCTGTTTGTTCCCTCAGAGTGGTCTCTTTTCAAGATGTTCTCTCGGACCCTGACAGAAGCTTGTCCATTGGCCTCCTCCAGTAAAATCTACATCGACATCACAGACGACCCGCAGGTTTGACTCCCACATAATTTTTTATTCATCCACTCTATATGATAAGTTATTTTCCTCAATGCAAACTTCACAGAAAGCAAAAGAAGATTGGTTTTACTTAACTATCAAAGCAGCATGAAGGAACAGATATATAAAGGTTCCCCTTGGAGTTTTTACATCCAGTAGCGCTACGCTGCAATGCGCAAACAAAGGCAGTGAAGAAGAAGACGACAGCTAGCAAGTTACCATGGAAATAAACATTGCAGGAAATTAAAATACTTTAAAATTGGCTTTGCAAATGTCATGTAGATGTGCAACGCAAGAGAAATTATTTGTCAATTTGCAGGGCGAACAGTTTGAGGTGAGCCCAGCCACTCACTTGCTGAGCCAGGCGATGGTGCTCGGGGACAGACGAACCTTCTCCGTCTACGATCTGACCCAACAAATCACCTTTGGCACTGTGCGCTCCCTCAACCTGCTGATCCGCTGGAAATCCAGTGAGGGTGAGTGACAAAGCATGACACACAGCTTTGTGTAAGAAGCTGGACATACAGTAGGATAATTATCAATGCAACAAAAAGGACTATAAAGGAGTTAAAAAATGTGTCAACTGCATCTGTTTGTCCTCTCTCTCTTGGTTGCGTCTTGTAAACACTATTGTCAGTGTTGCCTTTGTTTGCATCTGTTCCTTTGCAACATGTTTTCTGTTTTGGGACAGAAAGTCCCAACAAGCAGCAGCTGAAGTAACTAGATTTCAACTTGTGTCTGTTTCCCAAAAATACATTTGAAGCCAAAAAAATATAGAAGAAAACGCTACTCATCTCCGAGATTGTTGAGTTTTCTACTGAAGCAACATTGTTCCTTGTTGTTTCTCCGTTAGTTTGTCAAACATGAAGGAAACTTGTTTATTAACATGTTTTTGACAAAGTCAACCAGAAAAACAGACTGGAGTCTTGATTTTCAAATGAAGTATATTCATAAATAATACTCTGCCTTTTTTCAAATCTAAACACAAGCAGTGTTTTTAATCTAATATTTATTGCCTCTGCTGCAATGTTTCCCGCATGGTCGACCATTAAATCTCCTTGTCTCATAATTCCTGTCTGCAGGAGACATGCTCCGTCCCCTGCTCCATGCTGAGCGTTACGTGGCTGGTTACGGGCTGCAGACAGGAGAGATCCACACGCTGATGTACAACAACCACCCCTACAGGTCTTTTCCTGTCCTGCTGCTGGACTCTGTGCCCTGGTACCTCCGTCTCTACATCCACACCCTCACTGTCACCAGCAAGGGAAAAGACAACAAGCCCAGTGAGTCACTATAGAAAGATTATAGATTTTGAGATTATAGGAATCAGATCAGCCTTACACAAAGAGCATACATCCGATGAGACAATGTAACATTTTTGTGCAAATGTACTTGAGTTACCCACCCAAAAAATACGTTTTAGATACTACCTTCACTGTACATTCACAGAATAATTATATGCACAAAAACTCACTTTCCTTCAAAATTTGTTCAAAACAACATTGACAATCCCATGATACGTGTTGTCTTGCAATATTGGTAATTTGTTGGCAAATGCTGCTGTAAAAACAAGAAGAACCTAATTTTCATTGTTTGCATTCAAAATGAAGTGTAAAGTGGAGCTGCTGATAAGGTAAAAATAACTATTGACATTTTTAGGAAAGAAAACCAATGTACTACTAATGTACTTCTACAAGATCATATCTACTGCTTTCATTGTTTTTGACATTCAAGAGTCTTTACGTGTTTTTGCTTAAAGGTATTAACACTAAACAGATGTCAAATCATTGAATTAGCTACATACTGTAAGTTCTTAGTTTCCCTAAAGGTTTCATGTAATTCCATGCAGTTGCGTCTTTTCACCAGAAGGAGGAGAACTTGAGTCATATTTTCTGTAATGAAAGCTGTAGTAGAAGACATTTTTCTTTTTTTGATCTATCTATCTATCTATCTATCTATCTATCTATCTATCTATCTATCTATCTATCTATCTATCTATCTATCTATCTATCTATCTATCTATCTATCTATCTATCTATCTGTGTATGTATATATCTATCTGTGTATGTATATATGTATGTATGTTTATATGTATATGGAGTATGCTTCAAAGGGCTATGGATAAACATTACAAAAGTGTGGCAATGCTCACTCATGATTTTCTTCCTCCGCCAGGCTACATCCACTACCAGCCGTCTAAGGACCGTGTGAGGCCCCACCTGCTGGAGATGCTGGTCCAGCTTCCTCCCAACTCGGTCACTGAGGTCACAGTGCAGTTTGAGAGGGCTCTGCTTAAGTGGACTGAATACACCCCTGATCCCAACCACGGCTTCTATGTCGGGTATGCAGCATGTAGAGTTGAAGAAGCAGAGGCAGCACAGATGTTGCTTCTCATATTCCTTCACAAGTAGTAGATGTTGTTTGACTTTGAGTGGTGTAAGAGTGGATGGTTTTTATTTATTGTTCTGTTTCTTCAACATTCAGGTCTTCAGTAATCAGCTCTCTTGTACCAAGCATTGTCGCCATGGATACAAACAGCACTCGGGAACAGCCTCTTTTCAGCAGCTTGTAAGTATATGGTTGTTCTTTTCCCGAGGAAAATGCCTGTTGTTGCTACTCAATCACGTGTTGTTTGAATTCCTGTAGAGAAACACATTAAAGTTGAATGATCAGATTTCCTATCTCCTTCCAGTTTTCCCTGTAAAGAGGAGTCCAGCTTCTTTATGCGCGTCTACACAGAGCCTCTGCTGGTCAACCTGCCAACTCCAGACTTCAGCATGCCTTATAATGTCATCTGCCTGACCTGCACTGTGGTGGCTGTGGGCTACGGCTCCCTCTACAACCTGCTGACCCGGAGCTTCCAGATAGAAGAGCCCAGCGCGGGATTGGCCAAGCGGCTAGCCAACATCATTCGCAAGATGAGGGGCGTGCCGCCACTCTGAAACGTAGATGCCAACTGGCTCTACTTTTAGAAATGGAAGTTTTTCCTTCTGGTGAAACCACTGGCCAACATGTGATATTCAGGGAAGAACTGAGTCAAACACTGGTATGAATGTTTTTCAAACGGTCAATTTGAAGGTTTTCTTTTCAAATGGAAGAAAACGAATAACATAAATGAATTCAGGATCATTTCCTGCTGGCTAAGGACAAGAAAAAAACAGACATTTCTCTACTTGGATGGAAAGCAAGAGCTTTGTTATTGTTTAACAAGGAACCAAAGCTGTGCAGTTTGCTGCTATGGTAACTGCATCAAAGTGTTTTGGTTTGATTTTTTTAATTTATTTTTTTATGTGTGAAACCATAACTCCAATACATCATAATGTAGCCACAATGTCCCTGAGACATTTAGTTCCTATTAGTGCTAAAATGATGTTTCTTCAAATATGAGACTAATGGCATTACACATTACAGAGCCTCAGAACTCCGATAGAAAAAGCCTTTGTTCTCATACTGTGTTCCTGACCTGTTGATTGCCATCTCCCTGCTTGGAAAGATCAAATAATGTTACTTTTTAAGTCAGAGTTACTCAGTCAGAATGTCATATTTCCTTGAAACCGTATGACAGTGATGACAGGGCATCGAATAACTTCCCTTTGTCCAACCAGAAATGAACACCGCATCAAAGTCTAACTATGGGACATCCAGTGGTGTGTCCCATATGTTTAATAGTTCTGATTTATTTGTCTTATCTAATATGTTTTATAGTAGCTTTAATATATGAGAAAAGAAGACATGGCCACAAAAATACTTAAAAGTTACCAAAAAACATATTTTTAATTATTTTCTGAGCAATAGTATTATTTGCCAGGAACTATTTGGTCTATAGAAAATGCACAGCCCTCTTACTAAACATTTATTTTGCACTTGGTTGTTGGATGCATGCCTGAATGTAAATGCGATTGTCTGAGGATCTCTTCATAAGTAAGTGACGGTAGTTTTCTGGGGTGTTTACTAATTCGCTCAATGCAGTTTCATGGTGTCTTATAGCGAATAGAAGTCTGTCATTGAGGAAATTACTTTACTCTAACATTACATACAACCTTGTATTTGTATGTTTAGCATTTTGTTGTGTTTGTCTGCCTAGAAGTCAATGATGCGTCATTTGCTGGGAAAAAGTGTGAAGAGGTATTGTGTGGGTGTTACATAACTAGTGGTTTTTATTGCCTTTTCAATAAACTCAAACATTTTTCCGTCATTTTTTTTTTTTCTTCAAATTTCTAGCTGTGCAAGAAGGTACTTTGCTCTAAACTGCACCGGAGCTGTATTACTTCCCACTGAGTGCCCACATTTTTGTGAAAACAAACTTGGCCTCACTTCTGGCAGGCTCAGAGAAAACAAACACAGACGTGTCTGTGTTTGGCCGGTCACTCGAATCTCACCCCTGCACGTCTGGCAACAGCATGGAACAAAAACAAAAGAAAAAGCAGCATTCCACATATTTGTTCATATCTTGTATGCTGTGTTATCTCTCCAAGCAAGAATTACACAGCCAGAGAACATAAGATGAATATCCTCAAAGATAAGTGGCCCATCACAGCTCTCAGTGACTTAGCCTTCACTTTATTTCGGACATATGTTTGTGATTGGCTAGACAAGAACACAAACTACAACAATCTATTTGGTCGTTTCATATAAAAATTCAATTTGAGCTGCATTTTATGATATGTGAGGTTGTGATGCAACAGTGTGGAAATTTTCGAGCACCAGACGTTCTTGGCCACCTCTGTAAATAGTCTTGTTTTTCTGCCAGTAAGCATTTTCCATTCCTGACATATTTTATCACTTGTTTATTCAGCCAAGCTCTCGCCTAAAAAGCCTTTAAAAGAAGCCTGTAAAATATACCCTATAAGCAGCAAGGTCATGAATACATAAGACATTTCTAGGTTCTGGAAACATGTTTATTGGTTGAAAAACAAATTTCTCCATATAAGTACGAGCTGCAAGTACAGTGAATTTTCATCCATTTAGAATATACTAGGAGATAGAATATCAATGCTCCTACAGAAATACTGACCAAAATGTTATTGGCATCAAAGTAAGATCTATCAAGTTTAAACTTATAAAGAAAAACACAAAACAAACTGTAGGTCTTTTAAAGACTAGGAATGGTACACTACCATTTCCCTCCTGCAGGTTATTCTATAGCTCTTGCTCTTCCACAGTTAGAGTAGAACATTATTTCATTGTTAATACGTAATAAAGTACAGGCACATAAAATTGCATCTTAATATCAAAGGAGAACAATTTGCTTTATTCCCCCAAATAATCCAACTTTGTGCAAACCAGTGCTCAAATATTGTACCAAAGTGTGCCACCACGCAATTGGAAATTGTAAAAAGAGTGAACATGATACATTTATGTTGTAGCAAAGTTGCTGAGCTGTCCAATCAGCAGGGCTCACTGCAGGCATGGCCACAGGTTGTCTTGCAGCACTTCTGCTCTCCTGGACACTGCCCGTCATGATAGCAGTACTCGGCACACATGGGGGTCCCCTGGGGGAAGGCACAGCGACCTGGCTTCACTGACAAGACAAAACAATTATTTGGTCACACAAACACCACTGGAGGAGTATTTTGCCACTGTAGATCATAACTCACCTGTGTATGGTGCAATGCACTCATGTCCACATCCATTGTGGCAGCACTTCTCATCATTGGGGCAGTCACTGTCATTGGAGCAAAATTCAGCACACAGTCCTGAGCCCCAATGCCTGCGAGGACACACTCCGGGCTTGGCTGAAGGGGAAAAGAGAAATGAATATATACAAAGAGAGCTTTAACAGAACATTTAAAGACTGTCCGTATTTGATCTCCCAAGTCAGTTAAGTCACTGAGAAGATTCAACCAAAGATTCAACAGCTGCCCACTTGAGAATAAAGCTAAACATTGTGGCTCGTACTGAAAGCAGGAGGGACACAGACGGCCCCACAGTCAAACACACAGCATTTGTGGTCAGCAGGACAGTCTTCATCACACACACACCCCTTATGTGATGGGACAACATTAAGGAGACGTGGGCAGTGGCCTGGTTTTTGAAGAGTCACTGAGAGAAAGAGGCAGTGAAGCAGAAGAGGACATGGGATCAGAGGGGACAGGTCAGCTGGATAACATGAATGAAGATGTCTAGGTGCCAAACATGGTTGTGGAATGAAACACACAAACATGCACTTTTTTTCAGATTTAAACAAATACATTTGCAGATTATACATTAAACAAAAAAAACGTACCTGTTAAATTGCCATCAGCTTCTGCCATGTCATGGTGCACTAAAGCACTGAGTGCTAAAATCAGTGCACAAACTGCCGACCAGTTTTGCTCCATGTTAACTTCTTTCTCACAAGAATGTGCTCCTGTATGGACAGATATCCCCATACACAACCTGCAGGCTGAGCAGCCCAGCCCCAGGATGCTGGGTCCTTGTGTCTGTAGATTTACATTCCCATCGCTGCACTTTAGGGGTCTAGTTATTTGATGAGATCTGACAGCAGACACCCTTCCCCCAATCAGCTGCTTCTCATCGACTTTGTTTATGTCTTAATGATGGAGTGTGTTTATCTTTTGGGGGGAAATTATGTTTATGTCATAGTTTGTATTGGTAAAAGTTGTCTTTTTTGCCAAATAGTTATCTGTTTTTTTGTTTGTTTTTGCCTTGTATGAAATAGCTGATTTTGTTTTTATTAAGAATATTTTTTTTAATAGAATTCATAGTCTCTGGATGAATTAAACCTGCACACATTCATCCCTAAAGTTTGACTGTAGCCCGATTTCAAGGGTTGAGGAGACAATTCATGTTTAATATAACATGATTAAAACAATCGTATTCTTGAGCACAATAGTAGATTATGTCAATAATGTTATGAATAAATTATTGGCTGTAGCTGTCATGTATCTGAACTTCAATTACGACTTGATCATAATGTTCTTTTAAGATTTGAACTTTGTGTTGTAACATTTAACTTGGCTGCACTTTAGCAGCATTTCATAAAGTGTTTTTGTCTTTGTCATCTTATTTCTTGTGCTGTGGCTTCAGTTGTCCTTTTTATGCAAGATCTCACTTGAAATACACAAGATAACAATCAACAATAGTATCCTAATGTCGTTATGTATCTGACAAAGCATGGAGGCCCTCAGTCTAACCCTGTGTTGCCATCTATTGGCATAATCAGGAGTTACACCACAGCTGTTAGACAAAAACTTGTTTCGTCATGTTCTAACTGACACAAAAAACAATGTCAGTGTCTTAATCATTTTCTTTTTACTGCCCACAAGAAATAGCAAAGATTCTATCTGTATCACACTGCGGACTACTCATCATTGAGGTTAATGTGCAATAAAAATGTGGTCTCTTTCTAAGTGTAGTTAAAATATGTTGGCCAGTTTGAAGAGAGGGAGATGATTAAACACTTGAGCTATTCGCCCCAAAATATAAATTAAAAGGAACAGAAAGTTTCATTCAAAGGTTAATGTTTCTCTTTTCTTGTTTTATTACCTTCATGACTACAGAGAACTCTCACTGTATTCTTTCTTGTCTCTGTTGTACCAGCTACTGTAACTGGGATTTATTTTACCCTGTAGATGAAATCTGACTTTTGTCCTTAAGAGCATGAAAAACAACACTGCATCCATGAGCCATGATAGTGGTACAATAATGAGATAGTCTGCACAATTACATTTTGTTTGGTAATGAAACAGCCTACCGTTTTGCATGTATTACATTTCAGATGTCTGGCTGAGCTTCCTTTGTTGTGGGACTGGACTGTCTATATCTGATCCAATCTTATGATGCAGATATGGTGATGGTGCCAATGCACTCAGTATAGTGTGCTGTGTCATGGTGTACCAGCCGGAAACACAATATGTAAGCATTACCTTTGTGGGTCAAGCACAGGAAGAAACAAACACAGTCACAAAAGATAACCAAAACTGTTTTCATAATGACTATTTCTAATTCTGGAGAGAGTTGTATTTTTTATTTTATTATTGTAATCTTTCAATGCTGTGAGCAACAACAAACCATTCACCTCCATTGTATTGTAAAGGGGAGGTTTCAGATTTGCTATTTAATTAAAAATAGTAATACCACATTTGAAAACACACCATTACAGGGAAAAGTCCTGAATGCAAAATTGTATCTCAGTAAAAGTAGAGCGATATTAGTAGTAATAGTGAGAGTAGGCCAACTTAAAGTGTATGCAGCTAATTGGCCCTGTACGTTTGTAAAGTAACTGAAGCTGTTAAATTGACGTTGGCCTGGTGGAGGAAAATGTATAATATGTCCCCCTGATATGTGCTGTAGAGGCCAGAGGTGGAAGTAGCATAAGAAATTTACATTTTGCAGAGCAGAAGTTGCTGGTGTGCCTGTGGCAGCAGGAGGGCAGCGTAACCGAGCCATTCTGAAGCGTGGTTCATACTTGCCGTTGTGATGTCTGACACTCTGCACACTCTGAACTTAGTTGATACTCTAGGAATACAAGGCGAATGTGCACTTCACTTACCAATTGTCAGGTATTGGTGCATAGGCTCAACTCAACAGGGGCTTGTGATGATTGGCACATTTTTCACATTGACGCATTGAAAAAGAGAATGGCGTCATTATGGTTTACGATTATGGTTAGTGTTATTGAACAATGTAATTACAAAAAAGGTTGCATGTGCGTTAATTAATCATTGATTTAATGTTCCACTGCAGACTAAGTGACCAATATCATACCATAATACTGGTTTATACTGGCTCACATGCCTAATGCCTAAGGGACTCATGAGCATGCGTCCCTTTAAGAGAAACTTTCCCCCTGAACTAGGAACCTTTTTGAAGAATTCTTTGCGTTTCGAGATCAGGGTCTAAATGAACTTCCGGAGCCATTAAAACCTATGATTTCACCTCTCAAAAAGGCCATAGTCACAGCTTACTACTTTCTGAAAACACACCTGTACTTTAGGGGTGTGGCTTGCAGCACTGTGCATTTCTGATTGGTCAATAACGGGTAATAGCGATACACAGGACAGCACCAACCGCCATATTTTAAAATATGGCGGTTGTTTAATTGTATTGATTGTGCATGGCTCCAACCCATCAACATGGAGTTACAAGAAATCATACGGACCGACGACGAAATTCAGGTCTTATTTAGCATATATGCTGAGGACGAAACATTGGAAATTGGAAACAGTGAACCGCAATGATAGATCCTCCAGGTGACTGCAGGAACTTTTACCTGCAATGATGTGTGTGAGGCCTCCCGCTGTGCGTGACAATAGTCCCTGGTGTGACAGCAGAGTCTCATTCAGCTCAGCAGGGTGTGTGAACTTTTAGGAGCTCTGTCGGACAAATTATACTGGGACAGAGAGGCTGAGTGGTTTCAGATTAAAGGAGCATGGGAGTTTAACCTGGAGATGATTGAGGAGGACCGAGGTACACAAGACTGGCCAAATGACGTTCAGACGTACAACAAGGGGGGAAACCGCTGTGGAAAGTCTCTGTGTTGCTTCGGTGATTTAATTCGGCTGTTGATTCTATAAGAAGTGACATTGTATTTCATTTATGTGGCTTAATAATGCTTGTTGCACCCGCCGTGGTGTCCATAGCTCCTAATTGTTGGTCAATGATCAACAACTCAATTGTTGAATTATGTCCTCTTTACTGGTCAAGTGCCCAAGTGTTCTCTTGATTGAATATGTCTTACATATAGCATCATATC
The DNA here is from genome assembly GCF_027596085.1 of Anoplopoma fimbria. NCBI lineage: Eukaryota > Metazoa > Chordata > Actinopteri > Perciformes > Anoplopomatidae > Anoplopoma > Anoplopoma fimbria. The sequence goes on along the minus strand of NC_072460.1, from coordinate 10,320,215 downwards.
GTATTCATTTTTCTTTATCCTTATTGTCTCTACTGAAACAAGTGTTCCTCAAAGTGCAGTACCATTTATAACCTCTGGGTGGGGGTCTCCACTTTGAGATTTCACCAGCCTTAGCCTGTGTTTTTAATCTTCCACCCATCTGTAGGCTACATTATTACTGAGGTCAAATACGTTTTATAATGAAACATGATTACAGCTAAACAGAAATCTCTTAACAATATAAATGGTTCGGAATCACCGTGATTATATGGATGTTTTAGTTAAAATTATAACATTTTTTAAAATCTTTTTTTCCAGTGTCTCTCAGATGTTGCAATGTAGTGTAACTATGTAAATGTATTCTGTCTAGCTTTGATTTGATTGACAGGTACCAGACCAAACCCTGAAACAGGGAGAATCCAAAGGGTTATTATATACAGGGTGCAGTGAGCAGTGAGCAGTTCTTTTACTCCCAGGAGTGGAGAGGCCATGCAATTTACATGTTCAACTGCATTGCTTGTAGCAAGTGCAGTAGCAAATGGTATCTTTTTTCTTTTTAGCTGTTATCTTTTTTCAAGATTTAATATTGGTTGTCATTCTCATTTACTTTCACACAATATATATAAATATACATATTCAGTCCCTACCAACTAGGTACACTCTTTTATATTTATAACGGTCATTTGCTGAGTGTGAATTTCAAAATGTCTACACAATATATATATATATATATATATATATATATATATATATATATATATATATACACTTTTTCCCCTTTTGTCCTTGGAAATTCAATCATGGAATAATGTGCTTGGAAACCTTTCCCCTATGTATTCATGTAACAAGGCTTGGCTAGTGGGTGTTATTGTATGTCCTTGAAATGATGTAGATGCTATCAGTTTCACTGCCGGCTGTGAATGCTGAACATGTGAACGAGGTGGAGAAAAAAAATGGTTCTGTGTGACTGTAGGTGAAAGTGGGAGCGGGTATGGTGACGACTGGAGTTGTGGGAAATCTGCCCTTTTTTATGGCCTCCTGGTGCCTTTTTCTATTGTCGCCAAAGACAGGATTGTAGATGGAAGATGGCGATGAACAATAGCAAATTGATATGCTTGCATAATGGAACCAAGGAAAGGGAAATATGGCTGACAAGAGGTAAAATGAAGACGTGCCAGCAAGTATTAATAGTTGTCTGCAGTTTTTCCAGTATGACTGACTTACATTCTTAAATTTAATATCTACCTCTTATAAGAATCTTTAAATATCAAACAATAAATATTAAAGCAAATTATTCTTTTCAGGGTATGAGAAAATTGCTACAAGTATTTTAGAGATGTTAAATGTCTGCTAAACATCAGTTGAATTTAGTGTTTTGGATACTTTTCATTGTTTGTGTAGGTATATTTGCAGTTAGAACATAATTTTTGAGTGCCAAAGTCATATGACAAACATGACAAATGGGCATAATTCCCCTCCTCGTGCTCATATTGTTTCCAGACTGACCCAAAGCAAGTCTCAACCCAACCCCTTGACCTCAATGCACCTCCCCCCTGAGCACCCATTTTCAATCATGTATTACATTGTGCATTAACCTGCCATTGACCTCTGTATGCTAAACCCAATAGCCATATTATCTCCATCGTAATGTTCTACTCTTACTTATCTTCCCAGGACTGAATCAGATTTTGTGGTCCTCTTTACCCTCAGGCATAAAAAATGTCTCTAATGACTGCTAGTACTGGATGGATGTGGGGGTGGGGGGGTTGTCTTGTCGAGATCACCAAAATTTAGATCTGAGGTAGAAGCAGCATTAAATAGAGGGGAGACGATATTTTATTCTGCTGCTGACGAGGAGAATTTAAGATCGGGGCGTTAAACAAATTGCTTATTTTTTTTTTCATTATAAATAACTAATATTTTTTCAAAATGTAGCTTGTTCAAAAAGCCCCATCTGACACCTGACACTTGCAATGTCTCTAATTATCACTAACTGGCTTGAGCCATTATTACTTTTGTTATTACGACCAATACTCTTGACCGATGCTGCCACAAATGTGTCTACTTAGCCTACTAATACCCAGAATAATGATAATCCCGTGAAAATGGTTTGAAGTCAAAATAATGCTAATGACTCTAATGATGAAGCATGCTCAGAAATCCTTCCCCGTCATCCCATTGTCTCCCGTGGCGGAGGAGCTGGCCCCCACGGCCCCATGGGAAATCTGTAATGTATTCAGCCAAGCCTTGGGAGTAAAATGAAAACAAATGTGGTGTAATAAAGGAGAGAAGATGAAGCGATTCTGTGATGATGCTCTCCACCAGCCTTATAAATCAAAATAAAAGTGGAGCAGGTCATATGTGCTGCTGCCCTCACTGGAAATACACACACACACATATATATATATATATATATATATATATATATATATATATATATATATATATATATATATATATATGTATGTATGTATGTATGTATGTATGTATGTATGTGTGTGTATAATGAATGAATAATTGCTTCATCTTGGCCAGCCATTCACCTTATGTATATTTTCATGCATATCAGTCATTTCATTAGGCTATACACCTGCAACAAAAATCTCTACAAGAGCAATCAAGAAAGTGACCAGTGATTATAACATGTCCAATTGATACCTTAGACTTAAACTTCATACATGCTAGTATCCTGACTTTCAAAAATGTTTATGCTGTTTATGCAGCTCAGAAAACCTATTTTCCTGACTTTTTTTTTACCACCTAACTTCTGGTAAAATGTGATGATGGATAACAGGAATGTCTTCCTGTTGTCCATCATCACGGTTGCATTTGTCGATGGCTCATAACCAGGTCAATCAAGTCCTTACATGTGTGCCTTTAGATGCTTGAGGAGGTGAAATAATCTATCCATTCAAAAGAAAAAGCAAAGATTAGAAGAACATCTGAAAAAATATATGTAACCTTGTGGACTTTCTGCTTTCCTGCTCTTTTAATCATCTGATGTTTCATTTAGCGAGTCTCTTTGGTGGTCTCCAGGCCCAGTTTGGAAACCAACATTACTGTAATTAAACGCGACTGAAGCTGATGGCAGTGGCTGTACTGCCGCCCACCTGTAGGGGCTGCTGTGGTGTCAGTGTACTTACTGTATGAAGCCAACGTTCCCAAACAGAGAGACTGGAGGTTGCTGATGATGCACGCATTGGCAGAACTCATTATACAAAAAAATCCCCAAAAAATTAAAATGGAAAGAAAAATCTCAAAAACAGCTGGTTATCTTGGCCCATTATTTGAAGCAGACAACTGAAGACTCATACATTTATTGACGGGGAAATGGGGTTGATTTGAACATTTTCACCCTCATACAGTGGTGGTGTGTTCGTTTTAAGGTCAATAACGAGAGGTGATTTTTTTTTTCTTTCTGTAGCATACTTATGCATTGTGAAGAACACTAGAATCTTCTTCAGTCCTGGCAAACTTTGAAGAAGGATTTGAGACTTTCTCCGACAAGGTTGCTGCTTATTACACAGATAAAGAATAGTAAACCGAGAATACAATAAATAATTGATGCCTAATAAGTTGAGGTAGAGCGTACCAGGGATCCTTTTTTTATTTTCGGGCCAAGAATAGAGAAAGCCTCCTGAGTTGTTTATTTCCTCTTTGTTCTTTCTTTTCATGTCCTTCTCATTTTACGAGCCATGAGTCAACACAGCACACGTAAATGATATTTTGACACAGAGCCATGAATAATGCATTTGAATTTACTTTTATGCTGGAGTTAGACCCCTCTCAGCACCCTTTCGCTCCCTCCCTATCTCTTCTTTTTCTCCCATTGGTTCCCCCTTTTCTCCCCACCCCTTGGTCCCTACCCCCTAGTCCTCTTTACCCCACCCTCCTCCTCTTCTTCCTCTTCCTTATTTCACTATTCATCCTCATCTGGGCTCACTAACTTCATTTCTCCCTCCTTGCCCCTCCCTCCTTTTCACCTTTTCCTCCTCTCTCCTCCTCCTACACCTCCATCAGGCTACAGAGAGGAAGCGGTACAGGATGAGACTCAAGCTTTCAGAACTGAAGATCTACGGTATCAGTGTTTATTATCCGGGTCTCACTCATGTGGCTGCTCACTGACACATTTTTATAATCATAAGATAAGAAATGGGACAGTGACAGACGATATATTTTTGACTTACTTGCTTACCTATTTATTTACTAGGAGCTTATGTTCTGTTATAAGGTGACAACAAAGGAATGTGAACGAAGACTGGTTTTAACTTGATTTAAAGGTAAAGACGTTGAGGGTGACGTTTTATTTTGAATGTGAATAAACCCTTTTAAAAAGAAGTGAAGACTTTTACATATGCCGCTCTACACCACGTAATTAAGGCCTGGGTCAGCAAGGCCCTGATGAAGCCAACGGCGCGTATTGATTCACTGTCTAAATTAATCATTAATAACTTGATCTGTTCCGATAAAGTCATCAGCAGCCGGCACACTGCATGATCAGCAGCAATCATTCTTCCCCGCCATGTTGCTGATGTTTGGCCCAGGGCCCACAAACCACAAGCCAGACACAGCTGTGTTTCTAAAGTAAATTAAAAACATTTATTCTGCTGCTTAATAGCTTGCTTGTAGTCATGACAAACGGAGGAACTGTGGACGGAGAACAAAGTTCAGGGCTCTCTGACCATCTGGTCATCATCATTTTCATGCGGTTTGTGCTGCTCCATCTACTCATCATCAATATCCTCATCATCTTCAGGCTGGTATTTTCCAAGCCAGGATACATGTTTTGTTGTTTGTGGTTTAGAAGGACCTCAGAAAATTTTTAAATACCTTATTTCTATTCTTTTATTTTACTCTCTGGAGATTTTCCACAGCCAAATATTTAGTTATCATTCCACTGACTGTATTGACCTGTCATCATCGGTCGTTGTCTTTTGGCTCTTTTTCTGTGTTTATCTACTCAACTGGTTGAGATTGTGTCTTTGTAGTATTGTTCTTCTAAAAAAAGATTTTATTGTTATTTTTTCTATAAACTCTCCTGCCAGGACTCTCTAAATCTCTGTTTCTCAAGAGACTATCCTGGTAGAATATCTGTCAAATTAATTTAAAAAGTGATTTACGTTGATAGTGATATTACACCATGATCTGAATTTACCACAAAAATCTCAGCAATGTCCCCAAATATGGTGACCTAGTAACAATTGGGAAAATTACAGGCAAGGGGAGTTAAAGGTGTGCATGGCCGCAGTGGGCACAGCCTCCAGTACATTACATTCAGTGTCAACAAACTGTAGTAATAATAGTATTATTCTTTCCTGCTGACTTTGAAAAACTCTTATTTTGGATCTCGTAGGGCAGCAATAATATTTCCCTCCCCACTCCTAACCGTACCGGCAGTAACGTTTTTGCCTTTTTTTGTTTTGGCTGGATGTTCACCAGGTCCCGGGACACTGGGACAAATGTCATCGATGGATTATTTAATTTCTCACCGTAAATGTTATAATTCAACATCATCAAAGCTATGCACCAATTCATTTTATTTAAATAATACTGTCATTGCCACTGACAGTATTCACTTCTCCTCATCTGTCACTGTATTTTGTCCTTTTGTCATTCCACACACAATATTGAATCTTTGATGTTTTCTATTACGTTAATTTTAACATTTACACTGTACTATTATCTTGGCCAGGATTCAGATCTCAGGCAACATCAACACCTACTGCAAAAAAAGAAAAAACTTCCCCTAAGCAGATACAACCTTATCATACAGGGGCCTGTGGCTGAATGTATAAAAATGTGGAAGCCTTTGACATTAAAAAATTTGGCAACCCCTGATCCAGCCCCTTAATCCAGATGGTGATAGCTGTCGCTGGCTGCGGCCTGTAATCTACTTACTTTACACTTGTGAGAAATACAGTCCTCATCCCTCTGCTGTGAAATCCCTCTGCTGAGAAGTGGATGCAAGGGAAGCGGAGATGAATAATCTGCATCATCCTCATCGTCCACAGAGTGGTTCTTCATTCATAATTTACAACCACCCCCATTACATCTGATGAAAGCCACTGACCTGAAAATACAGAGGGAATGAGCTCCCTCAAGTATGGCGTTAACTTTGTCTACGTCCAGCCCGTATATGTTGCCAGCAAACATCAATATGAGTCCAATGACAGCACTGGGATCTGATGTCGTTTCAGTTCGTCCAAATGGGAATTTGACACCCACCAGGTTTCTACACAGATATCTTATATTTGAAGGAAGCACTGGAACCTTACCTCAAATATAATATATAATATTTAAAGTGCATATTTAAGGCATCTGTGGATTGTAATTGAATGTTTCAAGGCAAGATGAACAATATTTAACTCTGAGATGTGATAAAAGGTTTGAATAATCCAGAAATTTAGACTAAAGACCACATGCAGGGCTGTCTTTATAAGTGAGAGAACATCAACGACTGCTTTCCATTCAAATTGTTTTTTTTAATGTCATCATGCATCATATACAGTACAGTATGCATGTGTCCATGCATTATTGGAAAGTCAAATGTGTTAAATGCATTTCTCTAAGGCTTTGTTCCCATGCTATGACCCAGAAAGTTGCATTTTCCCAGCAGTATTTGAAAAGTGCAGTATGCAGTTATACTTATTTAAATTGTGGTGTGCGTGCGTAACACTGAGCACACATTAGTGGTATTCCTCGTGGCCATACATTTTCCTGAGCTCAAACCTCTTTAAGTAGACATCCTCTTGTTCTACTGATTTGATTGTGATGAACAATGGAAAAAGCTTAGCCCACAATAACAAGTAAACAGTAAATGAATGCATCATCCTCTTCCAACAATGCACTGCTTTCTATTGAAAACTTAAGAAAAAGCTCTATTAAAATGAGTAATTTATGACTTTAAATTTCTCTTTTTAGCTGGGACCTGCTAAAATAATGTGAAATAAGCAGGTTTTTGACCAAAACAACTTTGAATCTCTCCCTTTTCTTTCTTGTAAAACATGACCAGTTTTCACATTAAATATATATAGGCTGTTTAATCGCCTCTAAATGCATTAGTCACTGTGTTGCCCCAAGGGAAGGACTGTTTTCACAGCGCATCATTTGCTGTGATATCTAAAGCTACCATATCCCTTCAAGCTAGTTTTACCAAGTGTAGTTCTTGTTCTTCTTCTTGTCAGACTTTCTAGATTTTTTCCTACACACTCATATGAAGCTTTTTAGAGATAAGCCAGTGTCAGAGCACATATAAAGAATTTAAATCCCCAGAAAGATAGAGTTAAAAAGTTGAACAAAAAGAGAATGCTCCAACCATGTCAACACTGTACCCATCCGGTATCAGCATGGAAATCAGTTTATATTGAGAACCTCAGTGTGACTTTAACGCACCACATGAGTCATCTGGGATTATGAGTCATATTCTACCTCAATACAACAAGAGCCCCAGCTTTACCGCATACCTATAGACAGGGAAACTTTTCACAGACTGAAGTTACCACCTCAGCATGCTCTGCGTCTGTCGAAGGCACTTAAAGTGGGACAATGGCTTTTTCTGTAATGCAGCCCAAATGTTCAACAGATGTGACTGGATCACGTTTAAACTGACTTCAGAGGTTAAACAATTTCCACAGCCGTGAGGAAATGGTGACTGATAGGAAGCGTTTGACCTTTCAAACTTTGCATTGCTTTTAAATATTCCTTTTGTATTGCATTTAAAGCTACTACTGTAGGTCTGGCTTTCAAGATAGAATGAGCTTCAAAACCTCAGATTATTTGTGATCAAGATTCAGATCAGATAGATGGATGGATAGCCCAAATAATTTCCTTAAAATAAAACGCGCTGCAGCTTCTGTAACTATGCCAATAAAAAAAAAAAAGCGAAAATCCAAAACCAAAACAACGACGGAAACTTGATGCAAATGGAAACTAAAAAATGCCCCAGAAAAATATATATATTGTCAAAAAACACACAAACCCGGAAAACAAATGTAACCGTAAACCGTAAATGCTGCATATCCAGTCAACACAATGGATTTACTTAGCTAGGGTTTATATTTTTATTTCTTAATATTGAAAAAAAAAAGAATGTGCCTTTTTTTTGGGTCACCTCCTCAAAAGTGCAAGTTCTGAGATTGAGAGCATTTCGATAGCCTCTCAACAACTCTAAATATGTTGATGACGAGTCGGCCGTTCACAGCCAATGCTGCTAACAGTGCTAACAGTTTAACTACGGCCAAATTGTTGACGGATAAAAAATTCAACCTGAGGGGGAATCGGACGTTGGATGCTATGCATCCATGACGATGCTTTCATTTGGGATGGCGTCTGTAAGAGCAGTGCAGAGCAGCGTCTGTGAGCCAACCAGTGAGGCCACTCACGTGCACTAACATGCACTAAAACCATGCGCAGCCGGCCTGGCTATGTCAACAAAGCAAGGAGAAGCTTGGGTAAGAACACACACAGAGGGATAGTGAAATAATTCTCTGCCTAGGTAAACATTACTCCACTATATCTTTGCATAAATAATAGTTGTTTGCTGCTAAATTAATTCAATTCAGTTTATTTTGTATAGCCCAAAATCACAAATTACAAATTTGCCTCAGAGGGCTTTACAATCTGTGCACATGCGACATCCTCTGTCCTTCCCTCACATCGGCACAGGAAAAACTCCCCTAAAAACCCCTTTAACAGGGAGAAAAAAGGAAGAAACCTATGGGAGAACGACAGAGGAGGGATCCTTCTCCCAGGATGGACAGAAAAAGACAGGAAAATTAATGTTCGGAATGAAGCTCGTCAGCAATGTGCCTTTTTGAGGCTCCTTTCATTCACTTTTCTTCTTGCTTAAAAAACAATCAAGCTCTCTCATCTGGTCTATCTCTCTCTCGGGTCAGAAATCAAGCTGTTCCATTCAGCACTCCCCCTAGAGGCCTGGAGAACATTCTATTGTGTTGACTGGATTTGCAGCATTTTTTTGTTTTTGAGGTTTGTGTGTCATTTGCATTGGCATAGTTTCTGAAGCTGCATCAGGTTTCTCTTAATGGAAATGTTATGGGCGGCTGTAGCGCGTTTGCCCTTGTTGGCCATATATAACTTAATTAAAATTTGAAATTGTTGCTTGCAGAATCACAAATGCACAAACACTTAAACATAAACATGCATGAACAAAGATCTTCGACTCAGGCATAATTAAGTAAACTACAACTGAAGTTGCAAACTCTCTTTGAAATGGATGCATCTACGCCATTATAGGGAAATAATTGTGGCCACTTTCATCCCCCGCGCAATTAGTCTCTGATGTGAAGTTGTCAGTCAGATAAAGGACAAGAGCAGACAGAACCTTTTGTCACTTTAATCATTCCTATGTTTTTTTTCAACACTGGATTGGAATGAGTTCCCTACAGCTGAATGTCAACAACTCGATGTGTCCTTAAGGCCTATTTCACATCATTAGTGCTTGTCTGTGTGTTGATTCTGTGACACTTCCAACCCGTGCTGTATGTTGAGGGGCATCAGAAGCAGAGTGTTCTATGTCTATGTTATCTCCATCACATTTCCTGCTTGTGACAGCAGTTACATTTCAACACAAAATGCGTTATTAGCATTGCGTATAAAAATTAAGTATACAACTATTAACATAGATTCACGATTAGTTATTATAGTTACATATATGAGTCATCAAATGCCGTTGCCTACAACATAGTTTTATCAATAAAATTATTAATCTCTCTATTTAAGGACAATAATCTGAATTTTACTTGATAATTACCTCTTTAAACTTGACAGCTTCAAATCCTTTGAAGATTAAGATTTTATGTATGGAACTTATTGATCATCAAAATAGTACTCATTGTTATATTTTAAACTACCCTACTTGTATAGAGTTTTTCAAATTATGAATAAATAGGCTCAACCTTGACCAGCAATATAGATAATGCATGTTAAAAAATGTCTGATAGGGTCTTTGCATAATGCTTTTGTTTGTAATACTGGAAATTATTTTGCTGAAAAATACCATATATTGTTAAGAAGTATTCATACTGCTTTCACGTTGCTGCTTTTACTGTAACTGTAAGTAAAACGTGTGAATACTTCCCTGATCACTTCTTGACTTTTCACTTAAAGTCACAACTTAAAGTGACGTACTGACTTGTCTTTTATGCACAGTCACTCTCCGTTGTAGTGTGGTGAAGCTCAGTGAACCAAAGCTACAGATTGAACCCCCCCACCCCCAAACCCTCCTTATAAAACTGATTTGCTCTGGCATGTATTGTTTTGGAAAATAAATCAGTCGACTCTTTCCACTTCATGCACTCATGACATCATTTGTTTCCCCTCTTAACTCAATTATTGTCACTTAGTTCATCTATACGGCAACAATGACCTGTAGCTACAGTACACAGGGCCCTTCCCACTCTCCGAAGAATGATGGAAAGGACTACGAAACGGTTACGCCTTGAGCCTGTAAGTTTGTCAGAGTAATATACAAGAGAGCATATTATCCGCCTTATTTTTCTGTCACCCAATCCTCTTTTTCCCGCCTCGAAAATAAGCTTTAAGGTAATTGTGTCATTGTGTCATAAAGCACAGGGGGAAATGGTAATCCATTAAATTGTACTCAGTGTTCTCTGTTGCTTTTGTATTGTAGAGCGACACCACAGGATTTTGGAAAGGTAAATTATGAATAATTGCCTTTGATCCAGAGAGCCTGACAAGTAATAACATTTAATGCTATAGCTGATCAATGAAACTGAAACTCTTTATGTCCTATGAGACAGTTTGTCAGAAAGTGCCAGCTTGTTTATTATCATATTCACAAAGAGAAGAGAAATGTGATTCACACCGGTTTTATTGCCAGAAAGTTGTTACATTTACTCTGGTTTACTTTAGTTTTACTTTTAACCTTTGCTCCTTGTTCATCATCCGCTGAAACGTGAAGTTGCGGTTAGTTTGGAAGCAAAAGGTCGACATGGTGAATAATTTAGTGTTAAACATGAGAGGGGCCAGATGTTATTGAACACACATTAGAAAAGGTCTTTGTTTTGTCAATTAGTTGATTAAGTATCATCTACTCCCCCTGTTGCTGACGGAAACCTGATCTGTTTTTAAGCGGATTCATATTACAGGGACAGTGGAGAGCAAGAGAAAGGGGACTTTTTCAATTACATGTCAGCAAATTTGACTGACTGTCAGCCATCATTTGATCAGGCTTTTATTTTAATTGCCTGCATTTAATTAAGTATAATCATTTATGGTAGAATTTAATCAGTGTTGATTCAGCGACACACTGTGTGGAAGGCAAACAGACAGCAGAATACATTTAATTAAAGTATGAGAGGTTTTATCATTAACAATATGTTGGTGTTTAATTAGATTCATACCACTTAATTCAACATTTTTGTATTGTTTACATGCAGGTCAAAGACATCAGCACAGTAAGGGGCAAACAGCTGTGTTATGAACACAGAATTACTGAGTGAACGCTGAAAAATGAACAGTAGAAGTGATAAACATGTCTCTCAGCGCTAATGTTTTAAAAGGTTTACTTGCAATCCCTTCAGAGAACTGAAACCCCTTTTTCATTTTTAAAATGTTTTCTTACAACATGAAATACTTTCCTCCTACACAAAATCTCTAGGAGTCCTACTGTGCTGTAGATAAGATAATTTACAGAAAAGAGGACAACAGAGACGAATGCAAGGAAGACAGAGAGCAAGGGAGGGAACGTGGGTTACTAAAACGGCATCAGCAGCGTTCTCAAACGTTTCTGTTTCAGGAGTTCAAAAACCCTGGTGAAGTGTGGACGCTAGGTGCAAACGTAGCAAAAGTTATGCGTTTAACAAAAAAAAGGATTAGTGTGCATGTCGCCTAAGACACCAGTAGTGGAAGAAGTAATAGGTTAAGCAATAACAAGTAAAAGTCCTCCATTCTTACCTAAAATTACACAAGTAACACCAGCTAAATGTACAGTAGCTAAAAGTACTAAAAGTGGCACAATTCAGTGTATAGTGTTATCTATATCATTTATACGTTATTGACAATTTTTTATGATGTATTTATATGTAACATTTAGGGCTCTCAGGATGAGGCTAATTTTAACAACTTAATATATTGATGGGTAGTTCAATTTATAACAATCTATTATATTTATTTTTTATTTTATTAATATATTGATGTGTTTTACATGGGAAATCAGTCAGTTAACAGCCAAATAACTGTTAACTAAAGCTCCTAAATACATGTAGGAGAGTAAAAAGTAAAAATGTCATAGAAAAAAAGTATAAAGTTGCAGAAAATATAAATACTGCAGTAAAGTAAAAGTATATCAAAATACTCAAACAGTACTTGAGTAAATTTACTGACTTCTCCAATATAAGACACAGAAATGAAGCTCTGAGCTAAGCCTTAGTGCCTTTGCCCAGCAGGAAGTCTTCATCCTCCTAAATATTTAGCAAGCACCTGATTCTCAGCTGATTGTCCAGACATGGCCATATTAGGTCAGGAACATCACAAGACCTGATCCTCCACCACCTGCCAGAAGGCCGCACATCAACATCTTGTCTCTTTCTCCGTCAGATTCTCTGGTTCACCTGCAAGGAGGAAATGATTTTGCAGTGAGCCAGATTATCCTTGAAACTGATGGAAGATATGTCACCTGTGGATTTGTAAAAATCTTTGCTTTGCTGATCAAACACATTTTTAATCCAAAATATGAGGACAGATTATAACTGTTATGGAGAATTTCTGTCCATCAGCAAAGCAGGAAGAAGCACTCAGTCTTGTTTGCCTACAACAATAAATAAAGCTAGTTTGGGTTTGAACGTTAGGAGAAGGCACTTATGTAACAAATTATTTTTAGATTTTATAGGGTCGGGTAAACCAAATAACATAAAAACACATTTTTCTCCCATACCCACATTCAACTTCAGATAGGCTTTAACGCCGTGAATGTTCAAATTCCATTTTTGCTAAAGATAAATGACATATAGAATATTTACGTTTTACACAAGAAAACTAAATAGATAATAATTGATAACAGATACTCGTTAAACACATACACACTTTAACAGATGTAATCAATCAGAAACCTTTACTAAAGTACTTGTAGCGCCTCTTCTTATATCTCTGTCAATCATTTTGAAATGTACGGTATGTTTCTAGGAAACAAGCAACATGTCTTTCCGGAATCTTCTCTCTACAGCAGAAATAATCCCAAAACACTGTTGAGTGTGTTGTATGGAGAAACTCAAATAACTCGAACACTGTTTCTGGAAAGGCACATTGTTGTTGAATTTTTAAAATGTAAAGTTTTCAATGTTTTACATCCCACAAACAAAATGCAATGCACCTTAATAGTATTGGGTTGGAGGTGATAATCTCAAACACAAATATTTCAAAACCTGTGCAAATAGATGTGAAGTGATCAACGTGGCTTGAGAGCAGCAGGGCTACTTGAGAAGATGACCCAACCCTAAAAATCAATGGGCTCATGCCGAACAGCTGTACTATTAGCTGCGCAAATGACATGGCTCTAGAGATGGCAATGTTGTTCTGTTTGTCGGTCCACTTAAGTCTGGACTGAAATATTTTGAAATGCATCTATTGGATGAATTTCCATGAAATCTTGTACATAAGTTAATGGTCATCAGAGGATGAATCCTACTGATTTAAATGATCCCCTAGCTTTTCCTCTGGCACCACAATGAGGTTGACACTTGCAGACTTGAGCGAATGGTCTCGACAGCTATTGGGTGGTTTGCCATGGAATTTGGATCAGGATGAATTGTAATAACTTTGGTGTTCCCTTGTCATCTAGCTTCATCATCAAGTAAAAAGTTTGAATTGGTTATGATTGAAAACCAGCAAAACAAATGACAATTCCATCAACCTCAACTAAACTTTGTGTCTTGCACAAATCAGAAAATGTCAGCATGCTAGAATGCTAAACAAAGTTGTTGAAAATGATAAACATAGTTAAGAAATTGAGACATTATTGTGGTCATATTAGCATTTAGCTCAAAGCACGACCTTGCTGAAGTACAGCCTTACACAGCCGGTACCATGGTTTTAGACTCTTAGTCTTGGTGTTGTTGAGATCATGTTAATTAAAGTGAGTAAAGTTTTCAATTGAATATTCTGTGTTCATCTCCACAAAATCCACAACCAGATGTTGGTTTCACGATCAGAAACACTTGGGATTTGGCTTGTTATGGTTTTCTAGACAGTACCATGACGGGCCTGTGCTATACTCACCTTGTGTCATCTCAGTGCTAATCCATCCAGTTTAGGCCGAAACGCCACAAACAAACAGCATTAAGACCAGCATTAACAATACCTTCTCTTTGACTGCCTCGGCTGACATAGTTTCTCGCTAAGAAATGGGGAAAACCATGAGGTGGTTTCTTTTATCCTATGTGCGCTTGAAAGGCGCGTGGGTGTTCACCTAACAGATGGACACCCTGATCTAAATTATAATCAGGTTTATCCAGTGCGAAGAGGGACAGCTCATCATTGATGGGCATGTCATTTGCATAAAAGTACACACTGCTGTGAAAATCCCCATTGCCTGTGACATATTCACTTTATCTAGGAATGCACAGCACCAAGACAACAGGCGTTAAAAAAAAAAGATTCACGAGCATTGTAGAGAAACAGTTCACTTCTCCTTGTTATATTTGTTTTTATCATAAATACAGCAGCTCTGAGTGTTGTTGATACTTTGTGTATCAGTTTGTTCTTGTTTGCCAGACAGTGTTCAGCAACAGCCTCTGGGGCTTGTCTGCAGTTAAACAGGCTTTCCTCTTCTCTTTCTCTGTTTTCTGTCAGTTTTAAGTGATAGAAGACAAGGGTGAGGGATGTCTGCAACAAGCAGCTGTACAGGAGTGTGTTGGTGCTGGTCTCTCCTGGCACATGTGAGAGCTGTCACTTTTCCTCTCAATCACAACATCTTCAGTGTTAAAACACAAAGACAGAAAGGATACATCTTTGACCACATCAATTTAAATTTGTAAATACTGCTTAGCGTGAAAACGCATAAAACTGTTAATTTAGAGAGAAAGAAAAAAATCTTGCTGTGTTTATTTTCTCAGTTTCCTGTGCTTACTCTTTTGTATCTTAATGGCAATATTTTCACAATGTTCCCCACCATCTGTGGGAATGTGATACCTTTCTATAGCTGAGTGAGTGGTGGGGGAGGAAGTGGTGTTCTCTAATCCCAGAATCCCTCACATCGAATCATGCAAATTTGGTGCACTTTGAAGCGAATCCAGCTCCTACCATATGCAGAGTGAAAACAACAATCTATTATGCATGCATTGCACCAAGCTTATGGTAATGTTATTTCTCTGCTATTCCTATAAAGTCAAATTTGCAGATGCGCAACATATCTAAAGTTTCTTTTAAAATAATATTTGTCTCACTGCGGTGTGTGTTTGTGAATAACAAGCAAGGTTTGTGGAGGTTTCTGCAGTGCTGAGATCTGTTTGTGACATACAATGGAAGTGATTGGATTGGTGATATTTTCTTCTTCCAATCTGTGTTTAAGAGATTGTTTTTTCCCATATTCACTGTAACTATGTTCTCATGATTCAAGTTCTGCTCTTCCAAGAGAACAACACAATTGAAAACTTCCTGCAATACAATGCTGTTTGTTTTTCATGGTGTTTGTCACTCCCCCAGCACCAAGGAGCTTAGTGTTTATGATGTCTTTGTCATGTTATTCATCAGTAACAGACCATGTTATCCTGTCAGAGCAACACGACGAAGTTAGAGAGCTGCGTCAGCCACAAATAAACTTTAATGACCAGGTATATGTTTAAGCTCTCAGGCTGCTCATCACAACAAACTGTTGGACGCTCTTGCATTATATCTCACCAGCCAAAAAGCTGTCAGCGCGCTTTGTTGCTCTCTGTCTACGAGTGGATTAAGAACACAACATCAATGATATTTCCATTTGTTCAATGGATAATTAGGGCCCACGACATGCCAAGAATCATTTTCCATCTTGGCTCAACCTAATTTGGGGGAGGAATCATGCAAAGTGTAATTGGCAAGACGAGATGTGACTGGTGTCTCCCAAGCGGATCCATGCTTTGTTACAACAGAGAGTTCTTAATGAAGAAACCGGCAGCTCCCTTGATTATGTTGTGTTGTAATATAAAATCATATACATAAGCTTTCTAAAACTATAAGTAAACTAGATTAAAAACTTAAGCCGTCACGTCTATCTGTCTGTATGTCTCATCTATCTATTTGTTTATTTGCTTGCTTTGCAAAAACTTGGATTGAAGTTGTTTCATCTCTTTCTCTGCCTCTGAGCAGATCCGAAAGAAGACACCTTACTGAAAGTAACAACAGCAGGTTTGAGACTGTCTGGGTCAGTGTGGGTGGTGTTGAAAAAGGGATGGCATACCGTTGAAAGGAAACACACGGGCACACACGCACACACACACGCAGGCACACTTTGTGGTGTTCCTGTGACAGTACTGTTATGAAAGATGACAGTGTGTCAAACTGTTTCTTGTCGATTAGAAAACATATTTCACACACTAAAGCACTGTTTTCCTGCCGTGTTGCATCCAAACATTTTACATACACACTTGCTCCCCTGTAAAGTGTGTGTCACTCAAAATACTTGATGGTGGATTCTGAGATGGTTAGAAATGTATTTCTTTCAATTAAATTGGAAATCCTTTAAAACCCCTTTTTCCCCCTTTTTTTTCTCCAAGTTTATTTAAATTTTAAGAATATTGTCTTGCTACTGGCTTGTTCCAACTCTTCAAGCTTTGTGAAGTAATTTCAAACCTCAAACCAAATGTTTTTTATGGCGTCACCATCCTATCAAATTAACATATTCAAAATATTTTGTGCATCATTTTATACACAATCCACCAGAATTTGAAATAAAGCCTTTATTTTTTTTGAAAGGACCATCTGGAGTGCTTTACATGTTGGAGGTTTCTTGATGTAAACATACAGTATATGATACATTTACAACACTGACATTTACACAAACATGTATGCAGTAGACACATTTAAACTAACACAACCATATTGCACACAGAGCTTCATAGCACAAGCATATAAATCCACAGGATTTGGGGAATAAAACTGTTAACCTACTGTTGAGAGTGAGTGCAGCTCAGCAGGGGCGGCTGCATATCATGCAGGATGAGAGACGGGACGTGGGGTGGCTTTATCATTCAAACGGGCCTCATGGAGCCCAGTGCTCTCTGCCAGCCAGACTCCAAGTTATTCTATGCCAGTGGAGCATTGATTTTCCACACTGTTAGCTCACATGATTCCCCCTTTCCTCAGAGGAAAATTGCCGGGATAAAAAAAAAAGACTCCCTGTGATCGATTGGTCCACTGCGCTACTGAATTCAGGTTACAAGCTGACGGAGATGAGGAGAGAGAGAGAGAGAGAGAGAGAGCAGGGAGGGAGGAGGGAGGGAGAGTGAGAATAGAGACGATGCACAGCAGGGGGGTTTGCATGTTAGTCTCACTGAGGTAAATTAGGACTTGTAAAACTAGGTCTAGGAGGAGGAATAGGCACAGTTATAAAGCAGCAGCAATAACAGGCCACAGGTACTTGTTTTACACCCTTCATTTTTCACATTTTTACATAATAAGTTGCTGAGTGTTTTTAATCAATTCCTGCAGAGGCCTTACACAAGACTGGAATTACATATCACTTAAGAACTATCAACCTTTAATTGCTCTCTTTTAAATCTTTCCAAATATACACTTGAGTTTGGCTTGTACATTCATGTGGGCTGGGTACTTCGCTGTATCAAAATCTTAAAATATCAGTGTAATCAAAGCTGCTCATTGTTTTTGGCAATGCTCTTGCCTTCATGTAACAGCATTATATAGTCAATTTTTCACACGTTAAACCATTTCCGAAAAAGACAGTAATTATCCCAAAGTACTGGATACAGAGCCAACAACACCGATAAGCAACAGAATGTAACAATGTCGTTTTCTTCCTTGACGAAAAACTTGGCAACAAAGAAAGAACATCAAGTGTAAGGAGACTGAAAATAGCACATGCCATCAACAACCAGTCACTTAGCCATTTACTATTAATAAATAATGCTCTGTCTTCCTTTTAGCCATTACTTCGACTAGTTTTAAATGGTATACATTTTCATTAATGTCAGTGGCTTCTTCTTCCTTGTGCCATCCTCCATGTAAGGTGAGTCTCTCTCTCTCAGCCTCTTAAGAACATTATGTGAGCAGTGATGCATATGAACACATTTTCACATGATGGATGTGAAGGACAGAGAGAGACACAATGGGCCATATAGTAGCTCATCTATTCGTGTGAAAAGAGTTGTTTCCTGCGGGTTTTACCATGAAACATCAAGTCATCCGTACATTTATATACTATTCAAATTGGATAGATTTTTTTTGGCTAGGCTAGTGGCCAGAGGTCGACTGATAGGGGTTTTAAAGCCTGATGTAATAACGATAGTTTGGAGAAGGAAAAAGCCAATTAATTGGCCGATGTCTATCAAAAGCTGATGGTGTTGCATTATATATATATATATGCAAGAGCTTTTGTGGAGTGAAATACACTGAAAACGGGTCTGATATGACAGCAGATACTACAGCTTGCTGTTCCTCAGACAGCAAAGTTTTAAGTCTATATTAGCTAACCCTATTGACAGAATAATGTGTTGAAGGTTGTTTTCATGGAGTGGAGAATAAAATAAATAAATCTAAAACATAATTTAAAGTCTATCAAGTTGGAGCGCATGAGTGCCAGCAATCCCCCTCCTTGTCTCGAAGTTCGAGTGTGAATGGGGTCTTTAACAGTTATTTAGATTATTATCAGGAATTAATCACATGCACATAGATATTTTCAGCAAAAGTGGCATCATTATGTGTATGGAGCCTCCATGCAAAACCATCGGAGCCCAGTTCTGCTGACAGCGATAGTTTGTAAGACATTTTTTCAGCTACAATGATTAATTGGTGGAACTTTAACTAGTGGCGATTCCTTTCACCTACATTTTATCGTGGTAGTGGCAGAGTTCTCAGAAACGAATACCTCAACTATCTTCATTGCTAGATAGCATAGTACGTTAAAATCATTTTTTTCTTCGTACTTTGGGTGAACCAACTCTTTCACAAGCAACCTGATTTTTGCTCTGCAGCACTTATTTGAAATATTATATATGAATAGTTGTCCTTGAGGAGTATTTTCATACACTTTAGTCTTGAGTAGCCCAGAGCATGTAAACATTAACCTTGCTCCCACCAGTGAAACCCAGATCTAAAGATTTCTTACAACAGAAATGGACTTTGAATTAAAATGTGTCCACCACATTTCTTATTTTCCTATACGACCATGGCACTGCCCTCATCCGCATGTATAGAGATGAACCGCCATAGTACTCTGCTTAGTGTCTAGTTAAGTTGATGTTGTTAAAATAATTCCATAAACATTTGATGTTGTTTGATTGAGTTTCCCTGTTACCAGGCATAAATCAAATTCATAGGGCATAATGACATAATTGAAATATTGCTTTTATTTTATTAATGTCTGAAAATACACATTGTGTGACAGTCATAAGATAAAGGCTCATAAATCCCAGTTAAATTTGCATACAATATTAAAGTAATTAGGTTGGATTGATGTTTATTATTATTATTGTTATTATTATTATTATTATTATTATTATTATTATTATTATTATTATTATTATTGTGTGTATTGAAATAACAATCAATCAACTGGAGGTGAAAGCAGGGATTATAGTCATTTATTTTCACTTTGGGCCCACTTGTTTGTTATTAGATTACGAAATAAAAAACTGTAAACTCTGCTTCTTTATCATGTTTATTGTAATTAGAGAATGATCTCAATGGGTTAAAAAGTTTAAAATAATTGATTAATCTAGTTATGTAGCTTCTACCTTAAAAGGTTGCTTTACCTACTGTAAGTAACCTCGTCACATTCTCGATGTATGCAAATATTCATAAAAGTTTAGAATCAGCACTTATCATGTACCCTGCCTTCGCCCATTGACAGCTGGGATCGGCTCCAGCACCCCCGCGACCCTTAACTGGATAAGCGGTAACGGAAGATGGATGGATGGACTTATCATAACAATATTCCAATTATCTACAGACATAACTAATGTTATATTTACATCTCATCTTGATCTAAAAAGCCTTCGTTTTTTATTATTTTCATATTTATTTAAACTGTGCAATTCTTTCTTTTTTGGGGCCAGAATGGGTGAGATGCATTGTCACTTTAATTACATCAATGTAAATATTTCATATTGGCTAAATCAGATCTTGTGGCTGCAACATTCTTGTAAATGGAATTTTATCTGTAGCTCGGGACCATTAGTGGCACTGAGTTCTGAGGCAGCCTAGAGGATGGTAATTAAGTCCACTCAGCCGTGACTAAACATTTTTGACATTTTTCCTAGTCCGGAATGAACTGTCAGTGTGCAGAGAGAGTAACCATCTTGTCACTTTGTGTTTGTATAAAAATAGCAGAAAGCTGGGTGCTGCGCTGCGAGTCCAGAGTTTCATTTAAGACATTTTTCATTATCCGGGGGAAAAAAAAGCAATGAAATACAGAAAAAGAGAAAATGGTGCTGGCTTAAACATGGGTTTGTCCGTCTGTCTGTACAGTGACGGAGTGAATGAGTGACTGAGTGACTGAGAGGATGAAAGACACAGAGTGTAACCCATTTCTAATTCCAAGTTATTTAATTTTAAATTTAAATAGAGAGCAGCCTAAAATACATTATGTGTAAAAAAAATTATTTAATGTTTCGAGCTCAGCAAAGAAAAGTAGGGCACATTTGACTTTGCTTTGCATCATGGTTTGCTGATGGATCAAAGCTGTCAGAGTAGTCAAGTTTCTCATGGGTGCTTTTGTTAGATCTCTATATTTGTTTGGACCTTCAACCAAGGTATGTGCATCTGTGTGTACGTGTGTGTGTGTGTGTGTGTGTGTGTGTGTGTGTGTGTGTGT
The DNA here is from genome assembly GCF_027596085.1 of Anoplopoma fimbria. Lineage (NCBI taxonomy): Eukaryota > Metazoa > Chordata > Actinopteri > Perciformes > Anoplopomatidae > Anoplopoma > Anoplopoma fimbria. The sequence goes on along the minus strand of NC_072460.1, from coordinate 10,299,235 downwards.
GTGTGTGTGTGTGTGTGTGTGTGTGTGTGTGTGTGTGTGTGTGTGTGTGTGTGTGTGTGTGTGTGTGTGTGTGTGTGTCTGTATGTAATAGCACATTCATTAGCAGAAACTGAGGTCGATTTCAACAAAGTTACTGCATATTGTGAAACATTTTGCATCCCATATTAGTAAGATACCACGGTACTAATGTGTCCCCCCTTTTGTGTGTACGGATATAATGAGTTACCGTGGTATCGAAGACAAAATCCAGAGATAACAAGGTGACTTTGAACTTGCCTCTGAGGATATTCCACTGGCATTCTTAAGAAGAAGAAAACAAGCAATGCCTTAATAGCCAATACAAGCATTCCATCAACTTTGGTATGCTTGAGTAAATTGAATACCCCTGCTTTGCCTTTTTGTTCTAGAAAATGCATCAAATTGATTGAAAGAAGCAATTATGGTACCAGGGAGCGGTATTGATTTTATGAAAGTGTGCAATTACTTTAATTGGAATAACCGTGTCTCGATTAGATGTTTGTAGTAGGCTATATTTAAAAAAAAAAATGTTTGCATTTTACGTGGTTGTTTTTGATTTTTGATTCCATTTCCTGTGCAGCCCGAATTTTGTACCTGATTAGCCTGCTCTTTTTCTTCTGTAACCATTTCTTCTGGAGATTCAAAATACTTTCAATCAACATGGGTTCAATGGTAATGGAAAAAGTGAATGAGAACATTAGTGAAATATTTATTTTCAATGTCACATGTCGAATCATTTGATCGATTTGATTTGTGCATTGAACACCCAGTGAAAGCCCTGTTATGAGCAAATAAGAACTGTGTTGTATCCCTGAATGTGTTATTGCCTTGTACCTTTTAAATGCATTTTCTGTTCCAACAATACTGAGTTAGAACGAGTAAAAATAGGGGAAAAATGAACAGTGAAGTCAAGCCTTAAATCTGGCTGCATACCATGTGACTTGACATGGAGCAACCGAATAAAAGAGAGCGAGAGAGAGAGAGAGAGAGACAGAGACAGAGACAGAGATAGAAAGGGAAAAATAATGTGTGTGTGTGTGAGAGAGAGAGAGAGCAATACCCCCATAAAACCATCTCTGCTTTCAGTTCAAATAGGTCCTATCATCTCCATGACAACAGTCGTAATGGTAACATGGAAATATATTAATGTAAAACCATGGCAACGTTCTCCAATTGAATTAAGCAGCACCTGTGCACATTACAGAAGAAGATAAAAGACAAAAGGAGCCAGCTTCTGCTTGCCAAGCAGCTGTGGCTTTCAGACCTTAAAAACCCATCTACATTTCCTGAACGCATTTGTTTTCCAATGTTTCTGTGCGGCAAATTACCGTAGCGTTGAGCGTTTTTTGAGGGGTTTCTCTTTCGTATTTGTGCAAACAGATGAGAAGCTGGATAATTATGTTCTTTTTTTTTCCGGCGATTCTAAGCCCAGCTCTTCTGCTAGCCGGATTAAGAGTATGTGTGTTTTACCATTAAATCACATAATGGTGGGCCAATCATTCTGATAGGTAAAAGGGCACAGTGTTTGTGCACAAAGAGACATGTTAGACGCACTAACCCCGGTACATTGTGCTCCCTTTCATTCAAAACAGAGGGTGTGAGAGAGAGAGAGAGAGCGAAAGTGGTTGTGTTCTGCGTTCTTTTCTCTGAGCTGAGCTGAAAAGCGAAAACATTATCTACATCACCATGCCATCAAATCTGATGGATTTTTATCCCCCTCCCCTCCCTCTTTCTTCTCTCTCCCCCTAGCCTCTGTGTTCACTGGTAATGGCAATGTAGCATTCTCTCATCCTTGAAAATGTGAGTCTGTGTGTGTTTGTTTGTGTCTGTAAAGGAGAAGAAAGAGGGGGTGAGGCTGGCGAGGACACACAGCCTAAGTGAAATTACTCTTAAAAGAATATCGTTGTGTTGAAGAGTATGTTCAACGGCCATATTTTATTCATGCAGGCAGTCATGACCAACACAGAGACCCATACAGTACTCTGACTTTGGCTCATCTCTATCTGCCTCCGAGAGACCATCCTTATCCTGTTGTAAGGTAGCGTGGATAAAACTCTAATCTCCAATCTCTCAAGGGATCTGATGAGTAACTATTTTCTGCATCCTGCTTTCCATCGTGCAACAGTGCCACTCCTTCCAGGCTGACAGAGGTCCAAACCATCAGTACTAAGTGTGCTTACACATTATAAGGCACTCAGGCCTCCCTACAGGCATCTTCTGTGCAATAGGTCAAAATTGCATAACCATCTCTTTCAAATCATTTAGCTGTTTAATGCCAGGAAAGAGGCAAAGTGGAGATTAACAAGTTCACAACACTGAGGGAAAACATGGAGTCAAGCTTAGCTCTGCATCATTGTGCTGCACAAGAAGTGTGCAGTGCAACAAAACTTGTTTGATTTTAGTCATTGCACAATGATACTGATGTTCACTTTATGGACAATTGCAATAATTTGTCAGATATATCGCAAGCATGAAATTTTTATAGGAATTTGACCGTGAAACACATTTTTCAGCATACTGTATCTTGTAATCACCGACATTTTTCATCACATGAATCTACATATTGAGTGAGATTAGAATATGATGTATCCCTTTATAAAGACAAGGTGAGGAGGTATTTGGAGCATCTTGAATAATGAGTTAAATACTTTATTCATTTTGTGTAGGGTCAATACTTTTACATGGACAGAAAAATACTTGTTACCAGAATGAGGCCTTTCTCAGGTCAGATTAATACAACATTTCCCTCAACAATTAGAGAATTTGTGTCAATGAATTATAGATGACTTTGCTTTGTGGAGGTTCTAACAATCGTTCTTCGCTCAATTAAGTCAATTAAATAAAAAAATGTTTTTTCATATGGTACTTGAGGCCTTTAATAGTAAAAACATGAATGTTTTAATATTATCTTCCTGTAATGAAGATGACCATCAAACATACACTATTTGATGATTGTTAATATACTGGTGAAACATTTACTTTATTATACAGCAAATTATATATATATTTTATTGATTATCTACTGATTATCTATATCAGGGGAAATATAATTTTATATATTTTTTATGTTTGGATTAAATAAAACTTTCACAGTTCATCTGCAGATTTGAGGCCATACAAACCCTCTCAATATCTCTATCGTGGTTGTCTTCTTATTTCACAGCCTACAGGACCTGGATAGAGGCCAGTGCAGGCATCATCCTTCAACCTAGATAAAGATCAAGTATGCTTCATTTAATCAGTGGATGGAACATGAGAAGCAAAAGCATTGTTTCACCACCATGCATGATAGAAATTACACAGGATCTGCATGTCTTGACTTCAACAGAGAGTGAAAATGGAAAATGTTTTACAGGAAATAGTGCTTGTATGTTATCCACAGATCTGAATTAATTGAGGATTTTAGTATCAGTTCACTGCAAGGCTGTTAAGGTTAACAACTCCTGAAAAGGGATGATACAAAAATAAAATGTTGACTTCTGACCAAATAAATTCCAAAAAGGTGCAGTCACTGTAAAATAAAATGTATTTAATGCGTGTTATTGCTGTTGGGTCACATTAAGAAGATGACTGAATTCAAATTGGCCTCATTTTTGCTTTGCTCTTTTTCCCCATTTGGTAAAAACATCTATAATTTGAGCTACTCAAAAGGAATCCTAATTGCTTATCTGAAAGGGACAGTGATTGGATGCTTGAATTTCTTTATATAGGAATGACTCACAATTCCTCCGCTTGAATGACAAACAATTTTCACTGGCAAATGATGCCATGTGTCTCCTTGAGTAGAAATGAGAATAGGTCCTGTTTTCCGACATGTGCATAAAACATGCACTCAGCCATATACATGAGATAAATTGTATCCAAAAAATAACTGCGCAAAAGTCACTGACTTTTATTGGTCACCAAACACTGGCTTTCCAAACAACAAACACTCTGTTTTTTATACAATGTTCAAAAAATGAAACCTTCACTTGACATTATCAGCATGTGCAAATGTTGGGTTTTTTTAATGATATGAAAACACTGAACTAAGCTCCTGCAGACTGCAATACATCCTTCCCCAAATGAGAGCTGAAATGTTATAGGCAATTAGAAGAGTCTCTAGAATTTCCTTGAAATGAAGTGCTAAATGAAACGTGGTCAGACTGACAAGTCTGCTCTCTTTTTCACTGAAGCTCTCTGTCTCCTTCAGCCCCTTATGCAGAGGGGGAAAGGTATACACGTCTCTTTAACCAAATCAAGAGTCAATGCATGTAAGCCCTGTGGTGATTTTCCTTAATTATGCTTCAGGGTGATTTGCAAGGTGGATGACACAATGAGGACATGATGTCAGTCAAGTAATACACAGGCATGTATCTTCACTGCAAGCTGAGATTCACAGGTGTACTGTACTTTATCTCACTTCTGTTAGGGAGTCAGCATATTTCATGGATGGAAAAAAATCAAGAAAAAACTATGGACATAATATTTTAGCGGTTAAGACGTCAGATGCTTCTGCAACAGTGTATGTGTGCTGACCTCTGAGGAAACTAGGTCATGACCTATTTGTCTGCAGAGCTGCATTGACGACATTAAAGGATCGTTACATCTATTCCAATAGGAATCTGGGAGGAAAAAGAGGCTGGCTTATGTTTTACGCTGTATTACCACAGTTTATAGTGACATTCACTGTAGATGGAAACTACGCGTTTTATTCTTGTGGAAATGAATTATCCCAGAATCATTATCTTAACTGCTGTTTGTTCTCTCAGGCCAGATTGTTGACACACTCAGGACACGCTGCTGGTTCCCATGCCCTGCTGAGACAAGCAGGGTCAGGGCAACCTGGCACAGGGGTCAAAGGTCAGCAAGCTGGGCCAGAAGAAAATCCTCAAATTTCCCCAAGGTGTTTCTGAGATTATTTAACCCCCACCCCCCTGCCCCAATAAAATAAAAAAATGATTGCAGCAGAAGAGACATGTTTTACTATTCATACTCTTAACTACATTCAAAGGGGAAAACAGTGGAATTATTCTCAATACATGAAAGTTGATTCTCAGTTAACAAACAATCTTTGATAATTATCTCATGGCACTTAGACAAATTTAGCTCCAAATGCCCTGCAGGTTTTCTGTAGAGCTCATTATTGCAAACAGCACAATAGGCAGGTTAGTAATAAACAGAACCCACAGGACTGTAGATGGCATTATATGACAAATATTCTCTGAAACCCTTTTTGTTTCCTGATGTTCAGGGTACTTTTTATACACCTTAACACTATGTAATGGGGATATCAATCTTAGAATGAGTAAATAGTCAAATCAAATGCAGTTCTGAGCCCTTATATTATCACATAAATTGTACCATACTATTTTATCATATCTATTCATACAATGTATGAACGGCAGACTAAACATTCTTAGTTTATATGTGTTTTTAGAATATAGAGCAACTTTATTGAGAGTGAGTTTTCACAATAAATTTTTTTTGCATTTACCCATAGCTGCCCTGAGGCATAGTTTGCAAGAACAGATCAAATGTCTAAATGTGAGATAGTAAAGCAAAGTACAACATGTCCTACACTTCTGTGGTTGTGTCGTGTACATCAGGAAACAAAAAGGGTTTCTGAGAATATTTGTCATCTGTTGTTATTTAAATCAACTGTTAATATATCCAACAACTGCATATGCTGTACATCTATTTACTTCTTTTGTATTTCAGATCACATCATAGAAATATGAATATCTGCGATCACAAATATAATTTACAAATGCAAAATGCTACTGATAAGAAAAACTTTTTTTTTCTTCAAACAAGGTGTTACCCAAACTCGAAATCTTCTGAAATATGTTCATTTGGCATATCTTCATCATGTGTGCGTCATCGGACAAAGTTGGAAAACACATTGAATGTCTGTAACACTTGCATTTTCACCAACATAACTTCCTGCGATACTTAAAAATAATGCCATTTCCTTCTTCTTTGTAGCACCATGCGAGTCAGTTGATGAAGACGTCTCATTTTTAGAAAAGGTATTGAAGCTGTATCCACACTCTCCGAATCTGGATTTCTTTTTGGAGTCTCCATTACTGGAAAATGTAGATAAACTAAAAGTGAAATTACTTTTTGTGTAGACAGCCAAAAGTCAATGAGCGAGGGTGGAGTGGTGAAAAGAAACACAAAACTACTGCTTGGACTTCTTCACTGTTTCTCCCTTTCATTGTTTTCTTTGTCATGCTCCCTGTTGTCTGCTTAGATGCTACCATTAATTTCTGGTCTGTATATTATTGATTCATTTTATTATAAGAGGACCTTTGTCATTCGTTAGGCAATCAGATTTATTTTTTTTAATTTACATTCCTGAGTAAAGATATGAAAAATAACTGAATTACTTAAACAATCAATGAAACTGTCTGAAAATAGTTAGACCAGCTCCATGTAGATTGATATTTACATGTTAGCTCGTGCAGATCAGAAGCTGTTAGTTTTTTTTGTTTTACTTTATTTAATATAGGACAGAGGATGTCGCATGTGCACAGATTGTAAAGCCCTCTGAGGCAAATTTGTAATTTGTGATTCTGGGCTATACAAAATAAACTGAATTGAATTGAATTGAATATCTCAGAAAAAAACATTGAAGGACAACTTTCCTTTTCAATGGTGCAGAGGTACAACTAAAATCAAATAGAAAGAAGAAGACATGGCTATACCAATTAGAGCAAAAATAAAGCAACGAGTTAAGATCAATAAGATAACTATTAAACCTTGAAATTGTCTCAGCCGTTTAAATGAGGTCAGCTTAAAGTAAGTGTTTCTAGTTTTCCTTAAGAGGCTTTTAAACTAGCTAGCCAATGCAGTCCACTTTGTCTTTGAGTGGTTTGCCAAATTGATCAGCAATTATGTATATGCAATTAATAAATAGTGTGTATGTGTATATTGTTTATATATTACGCTACATTGTGCAGTGATTACTCAGTGTTTTAAACTGCTTTAATGAGGCATAAATCAGGACTTATGATGTTTAAAAAGGTGTTCAAGCCACTGCTCATACCAGCAGGACTCTAATAATGTGAGACTGTGCTGAATTCTCCGAATGAGCGATTAAACTGCTCCTTGGAAAAAGACGGACAGAATTAAAAATAAAGTTAAACAGTGCTACAGATAGTGGTTTTACTTCCGCTTTTACCCTAAGATCATGGTTTTAGTTGGTTAAAAATCACAGTAATGTTCAAGTAAATACAGTCAGTTTAGAAACCTGAGATGATGTATAACATACACTGTATTTTTTTAAAGCCTGTACACAGCCAGTCTTAGCTGCTCATACCAGCTCTGCACAGTTTGCTCTGTAGGATGAAATGAACCTCATGTGGGTGTAAAACAATCAATGTGACTCTACAAAGTTCTTATTTGTAATAGTAGTCATAATTTAATGACATCCCAAAACTGGAGGCTTGCTTTACTGTTCTCTACTGTAACTTTGGGAAAGATATGTTCAGCATTCACTCTTTTATGTTTGATTTAGCTGTCCAAGGTCACAGAGGTATCACGTGCAGATTCTGTTTTGAGATGATTTTCGGTTGAAATTAGCACAACCCTCAGCAGTTCTTTTGTTCTCCCACGCTTTCCTCAAATCAGTCATCGTTTCTGCAGAACGAACCGAAAGCCAAATTATCTTATCTACCTTTCATCTTCCAAATTTTTTCATCTGCATCACATTTTATTTGAGATTAAAGTAGGGCTGTGTCTTTGTGCAGCACTAATTGCCATAGAGCTTCAGTAATTAAAGGACAATAAAGCCTTAGTAGTAATTAGTTTCTCTTGTTTGGTTGCTAGCCCATCAATTGTGCCTCAATAATACTGATCATTAGCATGCGCCTGGGCAGTGAGGGATGCTGGGAAAGGAGCCCTGCACACACAGCACTCCACATTCCATTCCCATGAAGCCATGGCACCGGGCCATGGGGTTAACCCTCCGTGTGCCGGGCCTGGGACTGCCAGGCTGTGCCTAACAGCGAAGTACCCCACTGTAAAATAAAGAGGTTACCATGTAACATAATAGACCTGCTGAAATAATGACCAGCTTTTTACATCTCTGAAAAGGGAACATAAGAGCTGCAGCAGTGGGCAGATGCTGCTGTCACATGTTGTGTAAAAACAATTGCACCCTTCTTGGTGTTTCATTCTCCTCTATTCACATCCAGGTTCACCTAATGAAAGCCTGTCTGCAGCACTGTTTAGGACTGATAAAGAGGATATATTATTACCATTTTAATGCTGATGCATCCCAAAAACAGATCAAATTAGGTATCTTTAAACAGATCGGCATCAGGAGGATAAAACATATTTCTGTGCAGGCAGGGTGGATTGTACTGTAAACTGTGGCATAGTAATAACGCCAGGCAGCAGAAAATGTGCCCTGTTCTGTACTTTGCCTTGACATGATTGAAAGACAATGGTCCCATGGATAGGCCATTTCAACATCAAATGTGCATGCACATCACAGGGCAAGGGTGTGCTATCCATCACATTCAGTGAGCTGTCAGAGGCAGCTCTCACAGCCCCAGCTTCTCACCACCTACATTTGCAACTGTATGGCAATACAAGATTAAACTCCTTTTGTACAGATCACATATTCCATCCTGGTAAACTATATTATGCACACATTTTAAGAGTTATCAGTGTTAGCTGCTTTGCATTGTTGTGTGAGGTTAATATCACAGCTTTAATTTGATATTTTCTTGTAATTTTGCTCTTCTTTTGATTAAAATAACACAACAACTCAAAATGCAAGCACAACTGGAGACAAAACAACTCTGATTAATGTACTTTTCAGAAATCATAACCTAGCACTGGTTAAACTCTACAAAAGACCAGACTAAGAATGAAATATTTGGCCTTTGTGTCTTTTTGCTTCAACCTATTTATAGGCATTCAAGTAAAATGAGAGGCTCATCAAAGTGAATTGTGCTTACACCCTTAGGCTATAGGCTGTGATAGGTTTTGTATAATAAGGTAATGTCCATATTCATATTGTTGTCCTGCAAATGAAAAATAAAAATACATAAAAACCTGGTTGAACTACTGAGAGACTCTGTGCAACCTCCTCCCATCCGCCTTGGCACAATAACCCAAATGGAAGCCTTTATGGAGCACTGATGGAAGCAGAGTGCGCTTTATAATGCACAGCCGTGCACACTACTACATTTCCAGCTAATCAGAAGCGCGCAGTTGCAGAAAGGAGAGCGGTTGCCAAGGCAGCCACCAATCTCCCCTCCCCCTTCTCCCTCCGTTCCTCTTTTCCCGTTTATTATCGGCAGAGGTCGCATGGCAGAGGGAAGTCCGACCACTTCTGTACTGGAACCAATGCAAGAATATGCACCTCCATAACAAAGCCTGTATGGAGTCCTGAGAGCAGTGGGGAGACAGAAGCTGCAGGTTTACGGGCTGCTGTTCAGCCGTAGAAAAACATATCTAAACAGAGAGGACCAAAGTTGGAGGTTTGCTTTTCAATTTGTTCTGGAACAACGGGATAGTTTTGCCAACACGTGTGTTTCCATGAAATTTGTGCTCTCCGTTTTGAGTGAGTGAGTGTTTCGCATCCCGGTGCGCGGCTGTGAGGAGGACTGCGCATCACCAGAGTTGGTGCCGAAGTTCGGCCGCGAACGGATGTGAGGGAAGAGTACCGAGAGAAACTCCCCCACTTCTTTTTTTTTTTTTTTTTATTTTTTTTGTCTCTCCTGCTTCGGCGTTGTGTTTGCTGAAACAATAGTGAGTCAAAGACGCTGAAAGTGATTTCATGCCTTCAGTCTCGCACAGCCTGAGATGGACGTGAGATTTTATCCTGCGCCCCCGGCTAATGTGGGTTCATGCTCCCTGCCGACTGATCCAAGTTGTCTGAGCTCGTTGGACTATTACCACTCGAACAAGGTAAATAACAAACTGTGTTTTCTCCTGCATTGAAATGATTCATATCTCACCTGTCTCTTGCACATGAGCCAATACAGCTTGCAACATTTACGCAATGCAAAAGCATGCTTTGGACGCTTTGTTTTTTTTGTTTGTTTTTTATCCACGGGCGCTCACTTGCCCTAAACACACAGCTACCCCCAAAAAACATGTCAAGTGTCAGCAGATAAAGTGGCCTGAGCTCCTAGGATGGACTGGTTTTAATTAAATCTGGAACGGGACGCAGAATTTGTATTCACTGTTACTTTAGACTGAAACCTGCAATCATTCTATTTTGCTGTTGAAAGGAAATGTGTGGTCCAACTTTTTTTTTCTTTCTCTAACCAACATGGTTATTATGTTATTTCCCCCGGTGAGATTGCGCAGTTGTGTTTCGCACAAAGCTGGCATTAAGTGTCCCACCCGATGTGGAATACCAGAGGCTGTATAGAATCCATACTGCCCCACTCTGCTCTCTGCTCCAACATTATCTTCACTCTCAATGATTTCTTATAGCTTACATGCTTTTCCGCTGGGAGTTCAACGATTAAATGGATGTGTGCCAGTAATGTACTGTTAATTACTTTGTAAAGAGAAACCACTGAGTCTGGCTGGTACTATCACTCTTTTCTCTCTCTCTCAGTTTGGACACCCCGCAGTTTTTGGCGTGTGACCTGCACTGACTATTTTGCAAGTGCGCAGCTGGCATTTAAAAAAGCATTATGAATATTTTGTAGTTTGACATTTCCCTTAAAAAAAAAAAAAAAAAAAAAAAAAATCATCATACCTTTGCAAAAAACAGAACAGTGTTTAGTAATCCTGTTATAAATAACCGAAGGATGGGGCAACACTATAAATCTATAAATCTATTGCAATAAGAGAGAAAAAACCCCACCACAAAGTAAGATAAGCTCACGGCAAAAGTAGTACTGAGTTCCACAAACACAATATATACTAAGAGGCAGCACTAGGAAAACTATTTTAAACTGTTAAATTAAGAAACTTACAGCTTCCACGAGTGTTCGCTACATCTCAGCCATCTGCAAACACTGAATTGGACTTTGGTGCCGTCACTTACCGTGGTTGGAATTTTACAATTCAAAAGGCTCTGGATGTTGACCTGCTGCTGTAGATAGAGATGGTTTGGAGTTCTTTGGCTCGCTTTCTCTGATAGAGAAAGCCTTCAGGTATGAATATGAGGGGGAAAGAAGCACAGTTGGGGATGTTTGTCTTTTTCTGTGTGGGCAATGGAAAGTGTCTGTAACTGAACGGAACATTCCAGTTATCAACTGAAAAGATCATCTCCCAATTTAGATCTTAAAAGAATGGTGCAAAAATAATCTCTGCTCAGGTTTGGTAGAAGAAAGCTTGTTCAAGTGCGAAAGACAGAAACAAAAGCAATCAGGACTCAGTTTTTTATTGAATGACTCACATTCGATCACAGATGAAATAAAGTCTATATAAAACATTTACTGATAAGGAAGGTTTATACCTGTGACACACACATGGGCTCATATAACTGTCTCCTCTGCACAGGCTATCTTTTTTTTTTTTTTTTTTTTTTTTTTTTTTTTTTTTTTTTTTTAGGTCAAACGAATTAGGATCATCCTCCATGCGGATAATCTGAAGAATATGCTGATATACACACACTGCACGAATCCTAGAAACAAAGCCTGTAGAAATAAAATGGTATAAAGTGCTTTCAAAGGGGGGGGAAGTGACAACAACTACTCTCACCGATACAAAAGTGTGGCGCCCCTCAAAATGACAAGTGTTCATTTGAATTATTGAAATCCCTCCACTCCCTTTGCTTGAGGGAGAGGGGACTCTTTCCACAAGGGGAGGTATAATTTGCTATCATCACATGTGTAACACTAACTACCTTCACTAGCAATGCAAATGAGGCCCGGGAGCAGCAGGGATCACTTGGTGTCCTGTTAACACCGTGCACAGGGTCAAGTTCCTCTCCTCAAACGCTTGTCAAAGTGACTGTGGCACCAAAGAGACATCTGATTTGTTATGTAGGTTCTGTATCTACGGATCAAATCTGCCTGCTGCTAATCATCTCTGACAGCGCTGGTTGGTCACATTCTGCCCAGGTCTCTTTCTGAAGTAGCATGGAGGCAAAAGGCTTATCAGAGCATTAAGGTCACATGTTTGTATGGGCTTTCTTTGCATATGCAAGTGTATATTTAGTTTTGGAGCTTAATTTGTCGGGGAGTTTGTTGCCTTCTAGTTTATCTTGATACATTTATTTTGAGATAATATTATTTGAAAAGAGTAAAAATAAGAAGAACCTTTTGGCGAGATGGTTGCAATTTGGCAACTGTGTTGAGATTCAGCACTATTATTCCTTTCCGGCTGATTCAGTATCCCTGTTTAAAAAAAAAGAAAAGAAAAAAAGGAGTAATTCAGAGCCTGTGAAAGCCTCTCTCCTTTTATCGCTGTGATATTAACAGTGTTAATCTCACTACACACACGCTTAATTGGATAAAATGAGCATGTGCTGGTGTTTTAGTTTTACAATCTGTTTATTTGAGCTGCTTTGTGTCTACTCTGCACCAACACAACCCTAGTTTGAGCAATTATCAAGTTTATGAGAGTACAAAGAACATGTGTGCTGCTCATGCTTCAGCCTTTGTCACACTGCTCATTTTAGTTTTTGTGCATGCATGCTTCTGTATGTACTTGTTTTGTCACCTAATTTAATGTGCTGATAATTACTGTGAACACTAATCACTGTGAATCATTTCCGTTACTTTGGCAGTGTTGTCTGTGATCAACATAAACATTTTGCATGAGGAAATGTGAACCCTTTCCTAGCCAAAATGTGTCATTGACTGGTGACATGAATCATTCTGCTGACCAAACTAGTTTGTGTTAAGACTTTAATCACTGGGAAGTCCAGCACTGTAAAATAGAAAAAGGTGAAGAACGCAAACAAAGAGATGCGCAGAGACGGTACTTCAAGGATAAGATGATTCATAAAGATCCAAAAATAACCCTGAAGATTTCTACTTCAATACTTTCAATACTCATTTTATGTCACTGTGAGTAACGTGTCTTTTATTACTGTGTTGCTCTCCCACAGCTGAGGAGAAATGACAGAGAATAATACCATTAGAACAGCTCCGTGCTCTGATGGTAATATTCAACTGTGCCATGTTTTAATGCATGGTACACATATATACACTCATAAATACTGTGCAAATTCTACGTAAATTCATACTTTCTCTATTGTGGAAAGCATCCAAAGTATAAAGATGCATTTTGTCCTACACAACATGTACAACTGTAATTGTTGTTTGTCTGGCACTTTTAGTTTGCTCTGGGAAATGGGAACACAGTGTCTGTTCCTTTATTTGAATACCTTATTCAAACAGTGCTGACTGCTGCTGAGGTGAGGTGCTGCATACAGTATAGCAATAGCATAGAGTGCAGAGAGAGTAGGCCCTGTGTTTATACACCCAGGCCCCACCCAGCTCATATATCCTCCCAACAACTGATATCTGCTTAGATAGGACATGACTGAAGAGCTGGCTTTGTAAGTCGGTGGTCTCCTCTGCCTCAGATAAGATGGGGTATGATGTACTTAATTTGAACGCCTTATCTCAGTTTTATTTTTTATTACAGGACTGCCTTGTGTACTGTATGCTGCGTCGGTTTCCATCAACTGATCATCGTCAAGTGAAATAAGCTCTTGAATAAACACAGACATATTTATTGTTAGTGTTTGCTAAATGTAAGGGGTATTTTTAATCCCTCGAGTACTTACACATGGCTGACAAATTAACCAGTCGCCGTAATGCTGACTATACCTAATGTTCATGTCGAGTAGCGCTGTCGCTATTAGCTAATGACAAACTCTGTGGTTTGTGACAGAGAGACAGAAAGAGAGAATCAAAGGATGAGTGAGAGTCAAATGGGTTGAAGTAATCAGTGGCCCAGTGTGGGGACAGTGTATGTGTGTGTGTGTGTGTGTGTGTGTGTGTGTGTGTGTGTGTGTGTGTGTGTGTGTGTGTGTGTGTGTGTGTGTGTGTGTGTGTGTGTGTGTGTGTGTGTGTGCGTGTGCATGTGTGTGTGTCTGTGCAGGCTAACTCGGGGCCATTCAAGCGTTTTGCTGACTACAGAATCACAATCACAATTGCTTTCATAGCCCAGTGCAGAGGAAGGCCATGCATACCACAGTAAGGGCCTGTGACACACAGCAAGCAGGGGCAGAGCAAAAACAGCCACTAAATCATATTCTCCCTGCCCCGACACACGGAGGAGATTTTTAATAGGGAGTCCGACCATTTGAAATCATTTCAATAAAACTGGAATTGGCTCTGACATTGGCTGAGTCACATAGCCTGCATATGGCACAGAGATATATATTTATTTAACCTAGGTGACTCTGTGTAAAAAGTAATTTCCCCAACCAACCAAAAGGTTCTCTATTTTTGTGACTTTTTTAAAGGATTTTTTTGTTCTAATAGATGAAGACAGAATTAATATTGATGAAAGGCAATAAGACACGAGATGCTGTAATACCACACACAGGATCATAAATGGCTTTTTCACCATTTAAATTCTCTGTGTCTTGTTGTTTGGCCTTTAAATGCATTGTTTGTGTTTGATGTAGGATATGAGAGTGTCGGTATGAATGTATGTGTGTGGTAGTGGCGGTGGTGGGGGGCTACCCACGTGCTAATTATTGGCCCTGGCACTGCTAAGCTACTTCCTCATTGGTGGGTACCAGTGCGTCCCCCTCAGCGTCTGTTACCATAATTAAGACCAGCAGCCCCAGTGTAGTGTGCTTACATTAGTCAGCCAGGGCCTTCCCATGGGGCAATGCGATGGCATTCTCATTCTTACTGCAGAAGAAGAAAGAAAAAGAAACAACATCAGCACCTGCTCCAGAGTAGGCCCCTGGGTGTTTAGTTAAATGTTGATTATGTTTATTAATGGCTGTAAACACTCAGAAGGAAAGACGCGTGACAGCATGGTGAAGTTGATGTGCAAATAATGCAGAATATCTATCTGTCAGTCTGTCTGTCTCTTTATTGGTTTAAACTCAATTGCACTGACAAGGTTATTGGATCTTTGAGCTGTCCAATCATGGGTATTTAACATGAGACCTCAAAGTAACTCCCAATTTTTCTTTCTGTAAGCAGTGGAAAACAAAGGAAACCACTTCCAGAGCATGATAGGGAAAGCTACAATATACAATACACCACAGCTATATAGTGCATCTAAGCTCGTACAGAGCCCAGCCCAGTTTCAGTGCTGGAGGTGCAAATGTAGACAAATAGTAAGGAGTGTATATTATAAGTTCTATGTATATATACATTGTATGTATAAGAGTGGAGATGATAAGTTGATTCAGGTTCAGACAAAATGTTTCTCTGTTTTATATAATGGGAATCTTTGAGCTTTGACTGTTAGTCAAAAACTTTTTTTTCCTATTTCATCACATTTTATTGACTAAAAATAATGATCAGATTATGCTCTAATTAAAATAATAAATTACCCAGCCCTAGTATATAAATACAGCATGCCTACATAGCCCTACTTTACTTGATGTATGTATGAATGTACATATGTACTGTGTGTATGTATGCACTGTGCTGTATATGTACTGTATGTAAGTATACATGCATGGAAGGGGCTGGAAGCTGGACAAACATTCCCAGTTGTCCCAGTTTCCTGAGGTATGTCCTGTGCAAACACCATGGCCCATGGTATAAGCTCCTTGCCAGGGATTTAAGGCTCTTTCCCTCCCTTGTTTTCACTGAATATCCTTTACAAATATTATCGGCCTTGGGTCAGTGCCATGTTTGCACTGCGGCCTGATGGGACAGAGCCCAAATGAAAGTTCAATTAATGGTCCAAGCCCAGACTAACACATGGACAGTACATATAGAATGATCAGAAAGCTCCCAGCGTGCAAAGCATGAATATAGAGTATTTCTCTGAGTCTGCCTACGGATCAATCTAATTCTTTCGGAAGATAGATTATCAATCAGAATACTTTTTTTAGGGTTTCCATTCATTAGCAGATCTTTGACTTTTCACTTGAGCACTGGTGTCTGTCATTAATTCACTTACATGTGTTAATTTGGACAGTGAGAGGTTTCCACTTGAGGAAGACAGGGTTGATAAATCCATTTGAACCTGCATATGCTCTCTTTCCATTTCCCCAGCTGTGACTGTCTCCACTTGTCCCTTGTCTGTCAGGAGCATGTGTTTATTATGTGTGACATATTTAGCAGGCAGATATAATTGCTTGTGCAATGCTGTAATCGTCTGCGTCCAATTCAGTCAGCAGAGACTGCGGTAGCCCACAGAGCCAGCAAGGTAATCAAACTGTGGCTCATTATTCCTCTTTGAGAGCTAATGATGAGCTCCATGATCGTTTACAATGGGCCGAGAGAGAAGTGTGACAGAAAGTACAGTGGTAATACCATGGCTTTAGGTCTTGCAATGCTATTATCTATGGTTTAAGAATCGCCCAGAGAAAAAAAGAGTAGTGTATGCTGCGGAGTTATAGAAAAAGAGAAAAAATTGAGATAAATGTTGCTAAAGAAAAGGTATAGAGGTTAGAGGAGACTTTTGATTTAAGAAAAGGGAGGGAAATCAAGAGAACTAGGCCTTCTATTCGTGTTGTCGACCTATTTAGTCTCAAACTGGCCACGAGCCATGACAATGAGTGATGTCGATAAGAAAAACAAACATAGGGAAGAAAAGTAGGATTTTGGAAATTATGACATACGGTCAATGGTGTTATGCTGTCGGGGACTATGTCTCTCTCAACTAGGCTTCAACAACCTCATAGCAGCTCTGTAGGGTTGTTAACACACAGGAAAGGAAAACTTGAGCGGATCTTTATATAGAATTGTTAATAACACAGTAGACAGTAGTGAAAAACCATAGCCTAAAGCAGCACTTACTGGCACAACCCACTTGAACCAAGCAAGTATATGCGTATGTGCGTGTATGTGTTTATGTGTGCGTGTGTGTGTGCGTGTGCGTGTGCTTGATATGTGTTGCTGGCACCTTAACAGTGGTGGAAGAAGAATGCAGATCTTATGTTAGCAAAAGTAACAGTTTCACACTTTAGAGCTACAGGTGCAAGTCATCAAATAGCTGTGTGTGTGAGAGAGTTCAGAATCAGATCAGAGTGTAGTGTAGGTGAAAGCAAAAGAGGGCTTGCTCTCGACTTTTTTTTTAGCAGAGGGGTGACTTCTTACACAAAAGTTACAAAAAAAGTTCTTATATGTATGGTTTTATTTACCAAGGTGTTCATGAAATCCATCTCTAAGATTTCTGCTGCCAGAAAAATTCAGTTGAGATGTATGGAATTTTGCTTTAAAAATATGGCAATTAAAGAATTATTACACTGCAACATGTCTTTTCAGAAAATGTCCCTGTTACTCTCTGTATAATCCATAGAACGCAGAAATGTAAAAAAGCCCAAGGGGCTAACCAGAAGCCCAAATCACAATGATACTCAGTTTACTATCAGAGAAAAGCAGCAAATCTGTAACTGTTGCAGTTAATCTGCAGCAATGGGTACAGATAGGCCAGTTACTTAGTAAAGGCATTGGGAATGTCATAACTAGGAACAAATGTTTGCAGCAGCCGGGCAAGGAAAGAGAATGAAAACTGAGAGATGGTCATGTTTTATTAAGCCTGATAATGCAGCCTAATCTGTGGCTCGGGTTACACAGTGCTTTGTGGGTAATTAGAGATCATGTCGTATGCCTGGCCTGCTGAAAATTTGCACTCCGCCCTAATCCCCTCCTATCCGCCTCTCACCCGCCACCTCCCTTCTTCTCTCTCTTCATTCTCTCCCTCACTCACCCAAAAAATACAGCATGCTTCCAAATGAGCTGGCTTCCTGTCAGGGGAACGAACAAGTAAACAAACATGGCAGCCATACTTCAGGTAGCTAGTCATCAGAAAGTTCATACCTCGCTGTAAGATACTTGGAAATGTGCTTATGTGCTCAGAATTCAATAAGAGGAAGTTGACAGTGGAGCACTTTGTGGTTTGCATTGTGGAACTTGTTAGATGAATGACTAATGCCCCCTGGCAAGTGCCCCAGGTTTACTATTACCAAAACAATGGCACTTGATACAGAGCACCGTAGCCTTGGTTTTCACACAGACAGGAGCTCAGGCTGCTTTTCTTGTAAACCCTAAATGCTCACTGCCCATTCATGCAACATCCCGTTAACACAGAGACACACACAAAGTAAATCCTCAACTGACACGGTGACTTGTTAAAAAAATAGAAACAACAATTGCTTCTTTCATAGCTCACTGTCCCCAATTTGTTCATTATTGATAACTGAGAAATGTTTCCCCTTATAAGGATCTAGTTTCAGCTATCACCAGGTGTAAAACAGTCCATGTGTTTACATACACACAGTTATATAATTACTCAGATTATGACAGAAACTCCATTAAAGAATCTAAATATCAGGTGGAAAATAATGATGCAATCCGGTACAGTTTTAGAGCAAACGCATCAGCTGCCTCCCAACATAAACTCAAGAAACTGTACGGGTTCGAAGACTGAATGAAAAGCAGGTTTAGATTCTAACTCATTTAGTTGAATGCAGTGTTTCCCCTACTATTTTTGTCATGCCCGGTGGTTTAAGCTAAAAAAATCCCCATTACAAAAAAAGAAGACATGAAAGAAATCATCAAACCAACCATATAAGCTGTATGCATTTATCTCCTCTGCATCTTTAGTGCCACTCATAAATGCTCATCCTACAGTCTGCGCTTTATGAGTCATTGAAGAAAGTGTATTATGGAACTATTTGATTCTTATGCTATGAGTACACATGATAACAGTATTATCATAGACACAAGCCACAAATAATAAACAGTATTCGTGTAGGTCTTTAGTTATTAATATTCAGACAGAGGAGATAAAGGCATAGGGACATATAACAAGCTTTCAAACAGCTCATATACCATCAGGCATTACATTTGCATAAAGAATGTAGCAAAATGCAAAACTAAGCTATATTCAAAGCGTTCAAGTAGAATTATGATTATCAGCAGAACTAGAAGCTTTTAAGAGTTGAGGCAGCTAATGGCTACCAGTGGCTCTTTAGCTCAGTGGTTTTTTTTTTGGGGGGGGTATGGTCAGGTTAGGAACTAGAGACAAAAAACTAAACAAGAGAACGACAGTGAAGTTGTTAAGCTGCTAGTGTCAGTATGAATTCAGGGTCCTGTTGACATATACTGTATTGTTTCCTGTTTAATTGGCGAGGTCAACCGATTTTTAAAAACCTGTGTTACAGACCCAGACAATACATGTTGAAGGTGCTTCAATTTTTTGCATCTGGATACCCTCCTCTATTCCCGCTGATATTGCAATAATCATTATAAAATTGCACATTACTGTCATTTTGTGGCGATATGTTTATTTTTGTTCTGTTAGTCATTTTCTCAGATTGATGAAACTGTGCAAACTGTAACCACACACACTAGACATCATTGTGGGCCAAAAAGGTGCTATGATTGGATGCAAGTGATATCACAAAAATCCCAAGTTGCCCAATTAGCGCTGCACACGTTTTAAACAAAATTTGAACCCTGCACACACACACACAGGATCATATACACTCACTTTTACACCTCTAAATCCCCCACCAACAAAACACACACACACACACACACAGGCAAACTTCCCATCTAGCTTTCAAGGCATTTAATTTCCTCTCCTCCTATGACAACATTACAATATAATGTGACATGGTGTCACGTGACAAGAGCAAGTACATTGAGCAATCAAATTGCTCTCTCTCTCTAGCTTGAAGGGCAGAACGGTCAGTCGTTACATAAACTAGAGTTTGTTCAATTACATTAAAATGTGCTTTGTGTCCTTGTCATGAGCAGAGTGATAAAGCAGATAAAAAAACAAGTTAGTCATCTGTGTTCCTTAAGGATTTTGATAAATATCTTGCTTTCTGTGCCCCCTCTGTCCATGGAACTTCCTTCATGTTTGTCGCAGAATTGGGGACACTATCAAAGAGCGTATACCATCCTGACCACTGGAGATGCTATAGAGTTGTTATATGTGCACTGTAGTAAGTGACAACAGAAGTCTAAAAGAGTAAATTACCAAACATTTTCCCAAAACAAGGAAACAAGTGCTCTCTCCATAGAAATCTGAACTTATCATGTGAACATTAGCCTAATTTTGTATTATTTATTGCAATTTTTTATATATTCAAGGTGCAAAATATTTTTGGGGCACTTTTACATTTAAATAAACAGGGTACGGCTTTCACTTCATGTTGTGCCACATACCTGAATCCATGTACAAATCTTTGCATCAAAAAGAGACTGGTTCTTATTCACAGTGCATCTCCTAGAAGCATAATAACATTTTACCAAAACTTTGAAGGCAAAATGATATCAACCGAGCACTGCTTTCCCTTCCATGTTGTGCTAGGCTACACTTATGCTAATTAACAAGTGTTGACATCAAAATTTGACTTAAAATTGATTCTTCTTCACCTGGTTTTAATGCATCTGGCAAAACTAGTTATATACAGTATATTACTGTTCTACTCTGAACTGCAGCCACAACAGGAAAGTTTTTCCACAGGCTGGTGCTGCAGGATGCGCATAGAGCAGCATCACGAGAGTTCCCCAAAAGTAGAGCCAAAACATCTTGATTGCCCCCTGGTGGCTGGCTGACATCCATTGTTAAGGATTCGAGGCTAATTTATTGTCATTATGCAACACAAGGTTGAATACCGAAATGCAGTTCTAGCCCCTTTACTACCCAAGAAAACATTACAACACAAATCAAAAACATTCATGCATTCCTTTTTTGGATTGGCATCGGGAGGAATGTAAACATCATATCGACTTTGACTATGTTTGAGCACCAAGCATCATTGATGCAAACACAGAGTCCGCCTCCGCTCGTCCCATTGGACTCCTGCGCTCTGTCCTGGGGTTCGCCCGCCAAGTGCAGCCTGATCCGAGATGCAAGGACGGAGCCAGGTCTGTAAAGATGTCGGCACACCAATCACCGACCTCCCATTGCTGGGTTAGCCTGAAGTCTTATTTCATCCATCAAATTTTTCTGCAACCAGACATCAGATCGCTAGGAGTAGGCTGAGTAGCCTAGTGGAATATTAGGTCCTAGCTAGGTTAGCTTAGCTTCCATCTCGGCTCTTGGGTGGTCAGTGGCGTTTTAGTCCGGGTGGTCTGGGTTGGTGGTTGGCAGAAGCCCTGGGTGGTGAGGGTCTCAAGGTCTTCTGTACTTTATCCACTCCAAATGCTTCCCTCTCCGATACTGATGACTGTATCTCTGTCATATGCCATACGCGCTCCAGTAACAAACACAAAAGACAACAAATTAAAACAAAAAATGTAGCAAAGTTCATGGGAGCTACCTGCCATTAAATCTACATGCGCTACCGTTGTTGTGGCTGACCCTCACTACAGTTATTCACTGTTTTGCAGCACAGTACAATCTCACTGTTTTCAGATGAGCCTGTAATTAAGTCATCTCGGTGCCTTGAGAGTGCGACTATAGCGCACTGAGCTGAGACCAATCTGCCACTAATTGTCCCGAGTTTTAATTTCTAATGGAATAAGGGCCAGGGGGAATGCAGCCTAATGAGATGCAGTTACTGTGTGTGTGTGTGTGTGTGTGTGTGTGTGTGTGTGTGTGTGTGTGTGTGTGTGTGTGTGTGTGTGTGTGTGTGTGTGTGTGTGTGTGTGTGTGTGTGTTCTTTTATCTGTTTACTGTAACCGCTATTGGCCCTGGTGAATAGAGAAACAAGAGTGAGTAAAACAAGATGTTCCATTTTGATTGTGTTACCTCGTTTCTGTTTATTCTACAAAGCACTCAGGATGTCTCTGTCTTTCCAAACTGTAAATTTACACATAATAAATGGTAAATGTACCTTAAAATAAGTAACATAATTGATTGTATATTGACAGTAGAAGTAGAATAGGCCTTTTAGCGATACCTATGCACTTTTATACAAACTGGGGAGCGCCTTCGCTTAATAACTTTGTGACATTGGAAACCCTTCCAAAAGTGAGAAGTGCTTTTGCCCTTGGCACTGAAGTTATTGCTCAGACAGCATGGTTGTAGACTAGAAGTGGAAAGGTTGTTTACATAGCCTTGGGAGTGTTTGTGTCATGATTTAGATTCCAGGCATTTCAACATCCAAATAAATCAGTTTAGACTTCTGAGGACAAGTAAACCTCCATAAGAAGAGATGAGCCAGCTGTGTTTAAAATCTGTTAGGTAGTTTTATCTCTAAAGTGCGAGCAATTTTGTTTCCAGTTATTATATGCAAAGGTAGTGGGGTCAAAGTTCACACATCATATGTGCTTCAGTGTATTTGCAATAGGGATGTTTACCTTTTATTTATGGTAAAAAATTGCATTCTGAGTTTTATTGCACTCCATTAGGACTTTGGTTTTAATGACACAATAAGCTTGTCCAATACCATGTTAACAAAACAACAACTTAGGGAGCAAAATTATAAAAAAAAAAAAACTACATGAGCATCCCTGAAGCCACATGACTACATGAATCTTTCAAACACTATGGTGACTTCACTGTAATTTTTCTACCTTATCGCTTTTGAGTGGAGTTTGTTTTTGCAACTGACTCAAGGCCCTTCCTCTTATTGTTTCAGTATGTCAGAGCATTGTTTGAATGAGGTCACCCATTACCGATCTGGCCTGGGGCCAGCTTGACTTCAGCTGATTTAATTGAATCTACGACATGAGTCAAATTCGAACAAGCAGAGACTGCTTTGCCATGACAGCCTCATTACTCCACATTAAGAACTCATTTTACAATGCATTGTGACTTTGGGCTTGACAAATAGTGAAAAGGGATGAAATCAAATAAGTCAGTACATTTTGGAAGGCTACTCATGAAATGCTCTGGCTGAAAACACTCCAAGTGCTGTACATATATTAAAGGAGAGCCAAAAAATAGTCCTTTATGCTATTTTGTATAAGTTAATGTGAATGCCTTCTGGGTTTGAGTGTTCCCATGTTTGCTGTCTGCAGTAATGGAATGACATTCAATGCCATTTTCCCTTTTAAATGGGATTTTTGTCAAAGCGTTATGAATCCAACCTGCCTTGTCGCTCAAGCCCCAGACAGTACTGAGAGAGGAGAAAATATGCCAATGAAACCTTTCACTGCAGACTTTACTGTTAGCTGTGAGCAGACCAAATAATGATGCCTTTATCACATCCACGGCACAACAAACAAAGAGGGCTTTCTTGTGCCATACCACAAGAAGTGATATCCGGCATTATAATGTCTTACATTATGTATATAACACATACGCAACATTCATAGCATCTCAGCTGTGTGCAAGCTGAATTTCAGCATTTCATCAGCTCCAACCTCGACTAAATTTCTCAATTAAGCATGCATTCTTTGGGAGCTACTGGCAACTCGGCCAGAGCTTTCGGGAAAAAAGAAAAAGCATACAGCAGGCTCAACGTGCCAGGGCCTAACTCCACAATAGGGAAGGAAATGTTGAGACTGCGAGGGCTGTGGAGTGGAGATATGGCAGTGTTTGCTTAGGGCTAGGTATCGGGCACAAAAACAAACATGGCCGCCCTTAATGAGCCTGTTTGCCTGCCAAAGGTAAAGACAGCTGTTGTCTCTCGCCACAATGGAGCAGGCTGCAGTGCCACGGAGCATAGAGGAGCACTCTGCGTCTCCATAGTAACGCTCACCTTGTGTGTACTCAAGGGGGAACTTATTAAGTCCTCTTTACAGATAATTACTAAGTAAAATGTAAATTGTGAGGCCATACAGCACTTTCATAAGGTCCAACCATGGAAAAAAAGGTTTATTAAGAAAGTCTTGTCTTTAGAGCACTAAACAAGATGTTATCTGACTTTTTGAGGGGCCATACTTACTTTTTGCATCCATCTCTTGGCAATGGAGATACATTCGTTTAAAATCTTATCTGGTAAATAAAAAACTGGCTTCTCAAAAGGACCCTAATAAACAGGAATATAGGCAAAGTGGGGTTTAGTGAAACCTGAAAAGGCACTTTTTTTCTGTATGAGAAAATTAATACATCTGAGCTGTGCCTGTCCAACTGAATCAGCACTGACAGCTTGCTGCACTCCAAGGCTAATTTTAGAGTGAAACATATGAGTGAGATGACTGCACAAGCATTTTGTTGAGAGGAGAGCGGCCAGTAAGAAACGGCAAACATTAAAGGTCCAACCGTCAATTGCATTGGGGTGGCTTCTGTTGAAACAAAGCCCTCCCAGCTCCCACCTCTTTCCTGCCATTGTTTACAGTACATTTCGAGCTATTGAATAGATTACATTTTCTTCCATTATTATACAGGCTTTGTTCTGACAAAAGGACAGACAATATCAGATATAGTTCATATTGTATGTGCTGTGGACTTCTCTTTCTGTCAGACAAGCCTGTTAGTCAACCTTTAGGTACATATACATTTAACAGAGGATAGACAATAACTGAGAAATAGCTCACTTGATTATAAAAAGAAAATGCGTATGAAGACATGTACCCTTCATGAAAGAAGCATGTTTGTTGTTTAGTCCAGCCTGACGGACGATTTTTAGTGTGAGAAATTGTGACATTTTAGATCATACAGAGATTGCTTTTACTCTATGTCTTTAATGTTTGATTGGTTAAGATTGACTTTGCCACTTAAGTTTCTTAACGACTGTAAATCAGGATCTTGAATCAGGAATTAACCGCTCCACATCATTTATGCAAGTCTTAGATTATGTTTGAAGAAGAACATGGGAATCTTATTCAAACAAAAAAAAAGCTTGTGTGATATATTCTTTTTTTATCTAGTTTTTGACAGCATTGACTTTACACTTTTTTTATTATCTTGTGAGGAAAAACATTAACATTACAATTAAATTGTGGTTGTTAGATAACTGTCACTGTGGTGCTGTAAAAGCTCAATGCACGTTTCCTGTTTGAACATTTAAAAGAAATGCCACATAACTTAACCGCTGCAGTAGTGTGAACGGGTTCAAAATGCACCTGACCACATGTTTGACAACAAAGGTCATGGTGCATGGTGATTAGTGATATGACTGGTTGGCATTCTCTGTCCTACATCTTTGCATTACTGTAACACCACCAGCATGTGACTGCTCCTCTTTGTTAATGCTGCTGAGGCAGCCATCTAGGGGTACAACTGGTTGTTTATCTGTTATGCAAGGAAGCATTTGGATGTTTTTACCTTCTTTGTCACCCAGATGATAATATAATTAATTATATCAAGAAATTAGAAAGTCCAGGAATAGATGTGTAAAATGGAGTATACAAAAAATTCTCAGAGACAGAAATGATGTTTGGGTTAATTTAAACCTAATTGGGTGGAGATAAGTAATCACTCAGGCCCGGTGAAGTAATGAAGCTTAGTGTTGTAAATTGAAAGACGGCAATCTTAGCTGTGAACTTATCTGACTGCCTGCTGAGCTTGAGTAAAGTCAAATGTCATGTTGATATATTTCTTTTAATGGTAGAATTTTTTGCATTTTTTAATTAAGATTTACTACTTTACTGTTCAGTTTTATGAGTAACATACAGTTACAACAGTAGCTTGATTGCACTTATACTTTGAGATTTAACTACTAGGTTACATACTACCAAGAAATGCCAGTATGATTAAACCTAAATCCATTTCCAATTAATGTACCATTATGACGAATTGTAATTTCTGCAGTTATTCTTGCCACTGTGAAAGGTTTTATGTCTGCTATTTTCACCCATAATATCATCATCTTTTTGCCAATAGACATTTGGCTTGCTGCATGTCCCCCAGGCTGTAATCAGTTAGCACTTCCCATATTTGTTTGCTGCAGTGTCTTTCAATTAAACAGCAGGGTCAGTTTCTTCAGAGATTTTGTTTTCCAGTGGCTCCCCAGAGAGGCAGCAGAGGAAATGGCTGAACACATCAGACACATTCGTCTTCTCTGCTTAGTTACCTTGCAGGGGGAAGATGGTGATACCCATTTCCTCCGTCTAATGTGTTTGCTTTACACCCTATACCCAGTGTCAACATGCAGCTTCTTGACAGTCATTTTTCATTTGGAGCAAATAGCTAGGCAGAATGAGCCAGGGCATTGCACTGTTTCTGCTTTTCTCATTATTTTCTCAGCTAGTTGTTGTTTTAAAATGTGGCAAACTTCTATGATGTTTAAGGTTAAAAGTGCACAAGCCAGAGATTATTACTTAATAGCTTTGGTTGGTTGTTGATTGAGAATAAAAAGCCAATTATCATAATAGGATATGGGACATAATGACATAATTAAATGAGTGTGACAGACACACAATAGGCCTGCTCTGTCATCGCCTTAGCCCAGCTCGCTTATTAGAATTAATCTGGCCTAATTAAAAATGCAAATGGCTCAAAGTCATTGACGGAGTTTACATGTTTTTATAACATTTAACTGATTTAATTACATGGAAAATTAAATGGTTGGATGTTGAATTTTTTATTTTGTTTTGGTGTTCACCGTCCTGTCGTTTGCCACTGAGAAATGAATATACTCTCGTGCCAGGAAGAGAAGGTAATGAGATTAGTTCTCTCCCTCTCTCTGTTTCTCTCTCCATCTCTGCCTTTCAGAGGCTGATGGTTTGGTTCATCCAACCAAGAAGAGCTGTTTTATTGTTATCATTGAAAACATTTTATCTGTATTGTGCGCGCTGAGAGCTTCACAAAATTGAAAGAGTTCCCTTTTACAATGTATGATTTTAAAAGACCACTATATGATTTATAACAAGAAAAACTGATTCATCCTGGTGTTGTTTTTCATACTCAAACAGCCATGTATGGGAAGGATCAGAGGTCTTAAGAGACAGATTTAATTATCTTAAGTGTAATGACATGCTGCTGTGTAGCCTGCAGCAAGTTGTCAATGTACACGACATGCGTTGACAATTTTCAGTTTGACTGCAGGAAGGTGGTTCTCCCTTGACAGAAATTTTGTCGCATCACATTAAAAGATACCAAAATATTTATGTGCATGATGCTGCAAGCTCAAGATAGAAAAGTCCCTTAAATCGGTCATCTCTTTTTCTATTGTCATATCACACACAATGACCTGTTTGAATGAGACCAGCCAGTTCCTGTTTTCAGCCTTGATGCCATTAAAGGTTTCAGACTATATTCAGACTGTGTGCACCTTGTACTGCGAGCTCGTTAAAAGTGCAGATTGATAGTTTTGCTTACTTGAAACATGCTTGGTGTTTTGCACCTTTCAGCCGTGGTCGTAAAAACCTGCTAGCATGCGGTGGACATCCTGTGGGGGAGGAAATTGATTTGGCTGGGTTTGTTTGTTCTAGACCAACAGGCGACATGCTTTGTTTAGCTTTTTATTTTTTTCTTACATTTCTGACTTATCGTTATATTGGTGTATTAAAATATTTAATGGCTGTCATGACTTTACAGCTGTTTCAAAATAGTTTTATGTGAGCCTGTATTTCCCAATCATGAAAGGTCGACAATGTGCAAGAGAAGTCATTTGGAAGTGACAGAACCTTTTTAAATTTGATTCACATGAATGGGCCAGATGTTCTGTTTTGATCTCGATGCGCTGTGTCTATGCCTCCGTTACACCATTTCCCACCCACCTTGCTTTACATCATCAGCAGCAATGCAGTTATTCAATGTGTAATACGGAGATGTCGATGTTAAACTATAAAGGGTAGAGTTTTGGGAACACGCTGTGAAAAAAGGCTTTTTATTTAAAGACCATTTATTTTGCAGCAGGAAAAAGACTTACAGAAATAAAATGTTGTGTTGACAGGACAGGATCAATTCCAACTGTGTGTCCGTACATCAGCTCAATGTGTTGAAATGGAAAGTATGCTATCGATCTGTGTGCATTAGTGCTCTACAGTAACATAAGCAATGAGTGGCAGAACAAAAGAGGCACTGTGTGTCACGCTGGAGGAGAAGTGAAGTACAAAGAGGACAGTTAACTTTGTGCAGTCTTTTGGCATTTCATTGTTTATCATTTTAAGTCCCAACTTATATTTGTCTTTCATCAAAGTATTTTACCCTCACATACATCTGGAACAGATTTTCAATAGTTTGAAATATATAGGCCTATGCCTAATATGCTGTTTTGCCCTGCAGGAAAATAATTTATGAAAGTATATTGTGTTAAAGTGCTGCAAAAATATGATACGGCTCTACTTTAAAAAGCTCAGAAGGCTATTAAAGCCTGCTGTAATGGAGGTCAGGGAAGACAGTTACATCCTAGAAGTCAAGTTGCCCATTTAAATTTCTATGAGATGCCCTCTCTTACAACTGGATAGTCAGAGGAGGCTGGAAAGCATACATCCTGCACTGATATTCCTCCTCTTCCAACTCATACTTTCCCTCAAGGGACAAAACACAATTACCCCATTGTGCCACATAGTACAGTATGTCAAATTCTGCACATTTTAGCAAGAGAAAAGATGCAGTGTTGTGTCGGGGCATATGGCATCATGATGAATATGCTTTAGAGAAGGGGGGGGTTCACTGTCAGGGCACAAATTGAATGAACTTTAGCTCGGTGATTGGATTAGTGTATAGTAAACAAAGGGTTATTTCTGTAAATATCCTAATCCCAGGGGCCTGGATTAAAGGCGAACAAACAGAAGAAAATGAACCAAGAAATGTTTCCAATTGGCCTAATATTTCCGCTTGAGTATGTTAATGTATCTTACATACTATGTAGAGGAAATACAATTTGTTAAAAGGAAAAAAATATGTCAAAGCCACACTACCTTAGATATGGAGACAAACATCTCTGACCACATCTGAGAGAGAGACAGTTACAGTGTCAGGGCCTTTTCAGTAACTGCACTAGTCAGACGTACCCACTTGTGACAGGAAGGTGGTGGTGAAACCCTGAGATGCCACATGGAGGGGTAAAAATAAGCTTTTTGGCATGAGAGTCAGCAAGTAAGCGGGAGGAGAAAAAAAAACAAAGAAGGGGAAAATGGGTGACAGTGTCGTGTGAGGGGACTTCACTAGAAAAGATAGGAAAATTCACTCTTTAATGTTGCCAAGTTGTTCAGATCAATCTCATTTTCACTTGTCGGTTTTCTCAGAGGGCGACAGCGGTAGGAGGAAAAACGTTTTTTTTTCCCCTCTAGTTTAACAACAAAGAAACAGTCTTTACAGTCTGCACCTCCTACACCTTTACAGTTAGAAAAGCTGCCCAATTTAAACCATTACCACCTTAAATGTGTTACACATCTCACTTCTTAACAGTGCCGGTAATATGCCCTCTCAATGCTGACCCAGGAAAACCCCACATTTTGTGTTGGTGTGAAGGGTGATCACAGTTTGTCTGAACCAGTCACTCAATTCTGGTTAAGATCATGCTGTGGCTTCTTGTGTCAAACACTAGCATAGGCTCCCTACAGCAGACGCTATAGGATTGGATACTAGACATGACTTCCTGAACCCAAAGATGCTTTAATATGACCGTGAAGTATAAGCCACATGCAATTCTCATAAGTTCACCAAACTGCAGCTTTGGAGGTGTTGAATGTATATAAATAACATTAAATGAACACTATTACCATGACATGGAAATACAACAATCCTGTTAATTTCATAAAAGTAATTTTCTCAAAGACTTCTACACAATCAGACTTCTTTTTGAAACCAGAGGAGTTGCCCTTGGCCATTATAAAGAATGTACGTTTAAGTGTGAGGGTTCCGGGACAGAGGATGTCGCATGTGTACAGATTGTAAAGCCCTCTGAGGCAAATTTGTAATTTGTGATTCTGGGCTATACAAAATAAACTGAATTGAATTGAATTGAATTAAGACACTTCCCTATTGAATTAACTTCTTTGATGAGTCAAAAAGGGATTAATGGTATACAAACAAGACTTTTTCTTTTTTCTCGCATATTAAATGATAGGTTCACATTTTTGTTCATGTGTGTTTTTAGGTTAACAGTCATGAACCCATATGAGCATTGAAACTGGTTTTGTTTCCTATAAATATTCCTCTTTTTCATACGGGACATAAAGAGATTCCTTTCCTAATGTGCTAACGGTATGATGCCGGACAAAATCGACAGTCCTCGTTCTGTGCAAGAACGTACAAACGTAAAGTTGTAGTGCTCATAATTCATAGACGGATGGAGCCTGTGTCAGGCAGACATTGCTTTAAATTTCGGGTTTAAAAAAACTAAATGTTTGAGAAAACTGGCATGCAAACACTTCGATATTCCTGTGATTGCAATTAGCATATAGTGTACTGAACTACTGGATTTGTGTGAACAGAGACAACCCATCATGTGGTTTAAAAGGTAAAATAGCTAATATTCAGTGTCTCGTGTCATACACCAGGTTCATGTCCGACACGTGTGTAAGCGACAGTCAAGCCAGCCTTTTTCTAACCAGACCACCATGTCTCAGCTAACGGTCAAGCTATAACACCCAGTTAGAGTTCGCTTTTGGCCCTTGAGGAATGAAAAACGATTCGTCCTCAACGCCTGCCCCTCCTCTGCATATCTGCTCATTCATCTGGGCCGCTCATTAAAGGGTAATTACCTGTAATTAGTGATTCATGTCGCTTTAATGAAGATGTTGAAAGCTGTTGGAGCCAGAAGGGCTGGCCTTAATTCTGAGTGATGTTCAAGATTAGCGGCAGACAGGAATTCAATAAACACAGACAGATTAATGAAATATTAGCATTTTGCGGATGCCATAGGTGGCTTGTATATTGTTTATATTTCACTTTCATTTTCAATTTTATTTCCGTCAACACCTGGCTCTGGAGGGCAAGTATCAGAGCAGGCTAATGGGCACGATGATGAAGAAGCCATGTGTGTTTAAGTACGTCTGTGGTGCTTTCGCAGGGGCTAGTGTAATGCTCTAATGTGTGCTGTGCTGAGTTTGTGTGTGTGTGTGTGTGTGTGTGTGTGTGTGTGTGTGTGTGTGTGTGTGTGTGTGTGTGTGTTCCCTGGCGGCGTGGTGAGTGTTTAATCTGGCCCGGTGGCGTGCCGTTGGCCCGGCTAATCACAGTGTGTCTGTAGGAGTGCGCTGAGCCAGGGGAGCACGCCGTCGCTAACAGCGCCTGACAGACTCATTAGAGAGACCTGGCACTGAGCTTGCAAGGCACACACACACACACACACACACACACACACACACACACACACACACACACACACACACACACACACACACACACACACACACACACACACAAAGAGTAAGATACGCACTCAAACACTTTGAAACACACACAGTGGGAAAGGCACTCAGGCTCAACTGTGCAGACATTGGGATAAATTCACACACTCACACACCTCCTTTTTCTGGGGGGGATGTTCTTGCTCACGCACACACTCATTCATATAATCATTCATAGATGAGTGTCTGCTGTTTCGCTCTCCCTTTCACACACATGTACAAACACACACGCTCGCTCAGTGCTCCACGTGTGAGAACAAGGCAGGCGGTGACCCCTCGCAGTTGCAGCCCAAACACAGACAAGAGGCGAGAGAGCATCTGCAAAAAAGAGGAGGGAGGGGGGATGGAGGGTGGGAAAAAAACGAGAGGAGGCGAAGAGGAGGAGTAGAGAGAAGGGAAGCGTGTGACGCTGCAACGTTTTCTGTCATTCATATGGTGTTTAGACAGGAATATGACACTTTGAAAGGCTAATTATCTGCAGTCAGGAGATCACATGTACCCAGTCGAGAACCTTAAGAGTGTAAAAAAGCAGTATGTTAGCAATGTATTGAATGTAGACTGTATTTACAGCTAATGTAATGTGTGAGCAGGGTTAGAAAGCATCTTCTTAGTTTTGTCAAAGTTTGATAATTAAAGTGAAAAGCTATTAAGTTTACGGGATTAGGTAGAATGACATTTAGCAAAGTTCAACAAACTACTTTGACAAATTACTTAAGGCTTGCTTACGTTGCTCACACAGTGAGGTTAATTGCAGCTCAGCTGCAGTAGAGGCAAGTGGAAACATTAGGTTCGGCTGAATAACAGGTGAATGCAAAGCAGGTCAATACGTAGTCAAGTGTGGGCCTGCCAGCTGTTCACTCCCTCTGCTCTGCTCTGCCACCGCACAGTGACACACACACACACACACACACACACACACACACACACACACACACACACACACACACACACACACACACACACACACACACACACACAGACAGAGATCATGTGTGCATCATGCTTTGCAAACAAGAAATTACAGGGACAGAGTTAAACATGTAAACAAGGAGAAAACAATTGTTTTTTATGTATTTCTCTTATTTAAGAGACTTTATTGGTCTTTGTTCACACAAAACCAGGAGTTCAGTACACAATAAGTTACTAACCATCACAGGAATCTAGAAGTGTTTGCATGCCAGTTTTCTCAAACGTTTTGGTTTGTAACCCCTAAATATATAGATATGTCTGCCTGACACAGGCTGCATATGTCTATGAATATATAAACAGAATAAAGCAAATAGTAGTTGAAATGATGCATTAAAAACTATCTACAGTACATTGCCAACTGATAACATTCAATTATAAGGAAAAAGTTCTTACTGTTATAACTCACCAACACACCAAATTTGTATTAATCCACAGCTGAAAATAGTCCCCAAAAAAATCACTTATCTCCTGTTAGAGTAATGGTAAACCCAAAATATATACATTTGTTTGTTTCTTTCAAGTAAACCGTTGCACATGTTCACCTTCAGAAGACATGGAGCAGCATTAACATTCTTTTGAAGTTGTGATTCTGTCCACCTGGCAATTGTAACCCCAACAATCACTTTCCTTTTAGCTCTGTGTTGCCCTCACATTGTTGGTTTTGGTCATTTCATTGAAATATATCAGACTTATCCTCTAATACTCTAACTTGAAAACAAAAAACTAACATAAATAGTCCTACCAGTTCTCTCTCTCTCTCTCTCTCTCTCTCTCTCTCTCTCTCTCTCTCTCTCTCTCTCTCTCTCTCAATTTCAAACATTGACCACCTTTGGATTTTTAATCGAGCCTGTTAGCTGTAACTGGAACAAGTATCGCTGACAACCTTGTTTCAACTAAAAGCCAAATCAAACTGTCTTTAATTTTCTCTACCACTGTACCATGTAACAGGCGAAATGTCCCCATTCTCTCACTCTCTCTCTCTCTCTCTCTCTCTCTCTCTCTCTTCAGAGTACAATAGCTGTTTTGCTCTCTTCTCTCCTCTATTCTCTCTCTCACTCTTCTCCAGCACAAGGCTGTGACATTGAGGGAATGTGATGTGATGTATTGTAGTGAATAATGTATTCTGTGAGGATTGTACAGAGCGCGTAGAGCAGATGGCAGCAGGTTGATCTCAATGTGTGTGTGTGTGTGTGTGTGTGTGTGTGTGTGTGTGTGTGTGTGTGTGTGTGTGTGTGTGTGTGTGTGTGTGTGTGTGTGTTGTGTGTTTTATGATGACAGTGTGTGTATATGTGTGACGTGCGTATGAGCGTGTGTGTGTGTGTGTGTGTGTGTGTGTGTGTGTGTGTGTGTGTGTGTGTGTGTGTGTGTGTGTCACCCAGAATGGGGGATGGGACGCAGGAGAAGATGGGAGGGGGAGGGAGGGAGAGTGGGGGATGGTGTGTATGTGTGTCTATGTGAGCCTCCTTTGTGAGATAAAACATGCAAATGGTGGATTATTTTAATGCAGTTTTTTCTAGAGCCCTGAGCCTTAATCCCTAAAGCAGTTGAAATGAAAATAGTATATGTTTTCTTTCAAACTCTCTCCCTCCCTCCCTGTTTTTTTATTCCCTGATAGGAATTTACAACCACCAGCTGTCTAGGAACGGGAACCTTTGCGCTTAAATTTCTCTCTGGTGTAGTTACAGCCAAAGACTGATGATTAAAGCCGGATAGCATGGAATTGACAAATGTTATTCAGGCCTGAACTGCTCTGTTACGCATTGGAAGATCATGGTTGGGGATTTTTTTCTGATTGAAAAGTGATAACAGTGTCGATCATAGAAACAGAGCAGAATGCTCAGTTTGCCTCTTAGAGTGGACTACCAGATATGAAATATGCTTCATTTATAAACACTTTCAAATGTGCAAGCACGCTTGATAAAAAATGAGGCACAAAATCACAGGACAAATATCTATAGTTTATCTATTGTTTTTAATGTGTCTAAACAATAATGAATGTCCAAATCATTCTCTCAACTAACCAGTTTTTTGTCATGCAACATCACATGCAAAATGTGAAATGTCAAAAGAAATCACATTTCTAATTCTATAAATTGTTGCCGCATGCAATGTTATAATGAAATTCGATATTTAGAATTTTCCCATGTGAAATACTGAGGGGTTCACACGTGATAAATTCACATATTTTATTTTTTCTTGGAGAGGAAAAGGTTAAAAGATGGAGTACAGAGAACAAGAGTTTGTCTGAGTATGTGTTTTTTGCTTTTGGAAGGGATGAATAGGAGTATAATAAGCAGTGGAAAGCACACAAGCATAGAGATACACACACTTTTCCCCAGTATGAAGATGTCCCCTATAGAAGAAGCTAACAGATGGCAAAATCTATTTACATTCACTTAGATGATGCGTTTATATACTGAAGGTTATTCTACACTTTCCTGCACTTAGCAGAGATTTTGTTCTGAAATATAAACTGTAGGCGACTGCAGGGTGCACTCACACTGTTTGTGTTTGATGGCTTGATCA
Source organism: Anoplopoma fimbria (assembly GCF_027596085.1). NCBI lineage: Eukaryota > Metazoa > Chordata > Actinopteri > Perciformes > Anoplopomatidae > Anoplopoma > Anoplopoma fimbria. The sequence goes on along the minus strand of NC_072460.1, from coordinate 10,264,574 downwards.
TTGGCACAATTAGGCCACACTGATATTGTGAACCTTTTATATACTTTTACTTCTCACGCCCATCCTTTTCCTACCTGTTAGGAGCTGGTCTCATGCCCCTGAAGGCTTATCATTGATGTGGCAGCAACAAGATATTCAAGGTGGCAAGTTTGGCTGCAAAGTGCAAAACCTGGTGGATGCCTGGCATCTGGCCTGCAGTACTGTTATATTACTGAGGCAAGACACAACAACAACAGCAAACATCCTTTTATTGTATCCTCCCGCGCCACAGATGCAAAAACAGAGGAAAATACAGGAACCTCGTTATTGCTTTTAATATGAAAACGTTGTATCAATTAATCATTATAAGAGTTGTGTATGTGAGGATTTTCTTGAAATATCAAGGCTGAAACAGAGTGTATGAAGCAGTACAGAGAAGAAAGCTTGTACATCCTTGTCTCTTTCATATTGGGGACAGTGAGCATAATTGAGTAAATGTATTTAAGTATTTGAGCGAGCTGATTCAGCCTCTCTGGGATGGTTGATATTGTACTTAGGAAGAATATTGCCCTAGGCAATTCATTAGTAGTGAATAATTGAGAGGCTCGGATAGTGCTAAGGTGAAATGCCTGTTATTATTTTATGGAGTTTGTGTTCTTAGGGCTCTTCAGTTAAAGAATATTAAAAATGCACAAGCCTTCCCACAAATTACTCACTGGAAAGATTCACAATGGGGGCTAATGACTAATCATCCATCTTCCATTGTTTTCAAGCTCTGTAAAAGTGCTTTGCTGCACCATTATCAATTCTATTTCTACTTTTGGTAATGTTCTCTTATGTGATGAAGGATGATATTTTTTCCTCATGGTTTTTACATTTTTTATTCGTTTTGTTTGAGACAATTAAGGCACAACAGCTATTACAGTAGGATATCCATTTTATTAAAAATAAATGAAATATCTCCAACTTTTTTAAAGCTTGTAGCTTAGAGGCTCAAGGCAGGTTGTCGAGATTGTGATGGAGCTCTCAACCAGGCGGGCAGCAGGCCAGTATGGAGCCATATGAATAAGGGCTTGTATTAAACATAGATTAAAAACCAGCAATCTCAGTGTTGAGTGCACCTGCATCTGTTTATTCAACCTCAAATAGCTTTATTCAAATGTCATTTCTTTACATTACATTACAACTTTTTTTCTAGTTTTTATCTACTAAATGGTTTTATAAAGCTTTCCATTGAACCATAATGTTGTTTTACTTCTCTGTGACTTTTTATTTGCGTCTGTGCATGCTTCAGCTCAGTTGAAAATTGTCACCTTTACTTGTCGGTTTTCCGGTGATGAAACTTAAAGGCCACTGAGGTTTTATTTAACATCTTGCACACCCACACACCACCACGTGACAACCAAGAAATGGGGGCGCATCTGAGGGTCTGATTGGTTATTCACAGCACTGCATGCAGCATAATGTCATTATATGTTTAGCCCGGTTTGTGGTCTAGGTGCAAGATTAGTTTGTTCTCAACAGGACAACTGTTGTGTATAGTTGCCTGATGTTTTGTAAGATGCTGGCACTTGCGGTGTGACTCTAGGGGGAGAGTGTTAGGTGGTCCATCCATCTGACTCCATTCGTCTTTTTTAAAGTGAAATGTTGAATGTATTTGTGACAGACTTTCTTCTTCCCCAGAGGATGAATCCTAATGACGTTGGTTTTAGCCTCACTTATCATCCGTGCCAGCAGGTCAAAAGTTCGACTTAAATTGACACCAAATGAGGAAATTTCAGTCGGATAAAATAGTCCAGAAACGGTAGTGTTCACAGAATGAATCCTTTTCAATAGGATAACCATTTGGCGCCACGCACTTTCTATCCCACCCTCTTTTCAAACCAACAATTTTGTTGCTAATGCTTTTGTTGCTCGTTTTGTCTGTTATGTGCTTTAGATAATATGAGCTGATGTTTGCAGGTCATATTTATAATGTAGGTTGTATTAGATTACCAATTATTAATGTGGATGCAGTGTAAATCCACTCGTTGCTTCATGATACTCCTAAACTCTCCAAATCCATGGCTCAGTGCCAGCGTTCAGCCTCACTGTTTTGTAGGGGGTTTGTGTATATGCTTGTCAGTGTGTTCAAAAGAGCAGGGAGGTGGGCATGGGGAGGAGGCGTGTTCGGGGTGGAGGGGTTGTCAGCTCATTAACCTCCATTCTTCCACTTGCACGGCGCTGCGTAGAGTCACAGTGTAGGTCTCATGTCATTTCTCCTCCCCCTGTGCGCGTGTCCTGGGCATGTTGGGAAGAGCAGAGCAACTGGAGAAAGGGAGAAGGAGGGAAGGGGGGGGGGGGTCTTGACATGTTCCTTTACAAATGCCCTGCTTGTATCTTGCAAACTAAAGCCCCGCCATCTCGTTTCCTTCCCCACTTTTGTCTTCTCTGTCTCTTCTCTTTCTCTCCCTGCCGTCTCTCTCTCTCTAACCACAGGCCCGGTACACTGTGGGTGAACGAGGGGTTAGGCTCCACACTGCCCACCCTCCAGGCATCAATCCAGCTAGGAAAAGACTGCCCACTGCTGTGGTGAGATACAGTAGCCAATCACCCAATTTCTGAAACCTCTTCTGTTTGTCAGCCAATTAATTTGGAAAGGTCTACCTCAAGCTACCGACCAGGGCTCGGTGGTATTTTGGAGACCTCAAACTGAGAAGATAACTAGAGTTATGATGAAATCGCTCAATATTTACTTATACTAATTAAAATCCTTATTAGAACACACCCATGCTGTCCATATTGTCCACATACATGAGTGAACAAAAAACAAAAAACTCATTATTTTATATTCTCTACCAAAACAACGCAAATATTGCATATATTTGCATTCAAAAACAAGCACACTTACAGGAATTGACAGATGATGTCAGGAGTTATGTTTCTTAATGCAGCAACATAAGTGTGAAAACATGCAAAGGTGCAAAATACGCCCCTGTAGTTGTTATAGTCACAGTTGGGTGTGTGCCTCCATAGAAACCAATTGAGTCTGAAACTAAGTGCAGCATTGACATCTTTAGAGTTAATCTTTAACAGCTTTTATTTAATGATTAGGAAATTACTGTAATACAGAATTGAATTATTTGACAGAGAAGTTGTAAGTAGTGCTTCAAAGTTAACAAATAGCAGTCTTCCTGAAGGAAGATCTATCAGAATAATATGTTGCTTGTTACTTCCTGTGAATTTCAAATAATTTGTTAAAAATACACTGATAATCTATTGTCTGATATTGTTGGTAATAATATAGCAAACTTCCCTGTTCAGTAAATTGTAAAACTGTTGAGTGTGTTTATATTAATTCATGTATTACAGGTTCTATAATTAGTTTGTGTTTCAAAGTGAACACACCACAACCTGATTGTCATTAACAGTACAATTACAACACTTCCTTCCCACCTTTTATAGCTGTATGTTCTATGCTGCATGTTAAAGTCCATGCCGTGTTGCTGTTTGTAGGAGACCCAGTCCAACACATAGAACAAGGACACCTATAGCAATAGACTGATGTGTTTCCTATGCTCATTATGATTTATTTTAGTTACTGCCATAACAGTCAAACTTCAGCCTTTTCTCCTCTTCTTCTGCCATTGCACTTTCATACTATTCTGTGCAGAGGCAAGAGAGCGGTAGATTGCAATAAGATAACCAATTATATGTTAGAGGAAACCAGACTTTTTTTTTTCCTGCTGCAGTTATCTGATGCTGCGGTGTACAGAGGCAAAAGGCTGGGGTAATGTGACATTCACTCAGCCCTTTATCTTCTCTCATAGCTGTTTACCCCAGTCAGTTAAAAGTGGCTTGTGCTCTGCATCCGCTCCTGCTGCCAGTGAAACCTCACCGACATAGACTCACGTAGAGACTTTCTCTTACTGTACGGACACACATATTGTAAACAGACACACAAACCTGCACGTTTTCACTTCAGACAGTGTGAGTGTCACGTAGACTGGTGGGATAACCACTTTCTTCCTAGCATCCAAATTTAAGTTTGGTACTATACTGCACCTGCTGGGGCTAGTTGCTTATTGCATGTGATGCCGCTGTGCTACATGCTAATAAGGCGTTTCCCAGCACTGTTTAGCAGGCCGGCCGTTGAAGTTCACTGAGGCAGGATGAGGGAGGCAGTGTGGGTAGCACTTTGGTCTGACATATTTTTTCTGTTATACCTTTGTACACTCGTATGTGGCACGTATAAATATTTTTTTGTGTTTCTGGACACCTGATGAATGTTAAGTCTAATATTCTCCGTTTAGCTCTGTTTTTGTCATTGAAGACAGGCTTAGTTGAGATCTGCACTATTCTGACCACACAAAAAAGTTACTTATTGTAAGTTTCACACACCATCCTGAGATGAAAACTGTATTATTATTGTTTTTTGTTTGTTTTTGCTGTAACATAATTCATACCATTATTTGAAATTATTTCTTTATGAATATTATATGTTTCATTTAACAAAAAAAAAAATATATATATATATATTATTTAAATAATTCAAAAGTTAAATCAGAAAAAGAGATTTAAATAAAAAACATTTTTAAGCCATTGAACTGTGATTGCTCTTGACAGAGTGTGAGATAGCATCATCAAATTAGAGTTTTGTCTTGATGTGGAAACAAACCTTATATAGCACCACCCCACCTGGCCTCTCGCTCTACACACACACACACACACACACACACACACACACACACACACAGCACACACACACACACACATACATATACACTCTCACACACACACACACACACACACACACACACACACACACACACACACACACACACACACACACACACACACACACGCACACACACACATACATATACCCACACACTCACACACACACACACACACACACACACACACACACACACACACACACACACACACACACACACACACACACACACAGCCTTTCTCCTCAATCTCTCCTTCCATCTCTGCTGTTGACTGTTACTTCTGTTTTGTGGTTGCTCCAGTGCAACAGAAAGTGGATGAATGAGCGCTTCAGCCTGCTGTTTTATTTTTACACATCACAAGGTATAGGTGGAGCCGGAAGCGGTTGGAACCTGTATCATGTCTTTTGTGAAAACGTTTTTTTTTTTCTTTTAGTTTTTTCCAAGCCGTTTCTGGCACTGTGTGTTTGTGTGTGTCTGGAATGCTTTAAAGACCTTATCATAACAAACAGAGTTGATGCTCATTAGTTGTGAACCGATTGCACCATCACTGAAAATAAAACAAAATATTTCTACAGCATAATCAGCTGGAGAGGTCAAGCAGATAGTCTGAAATAATGGAAATGCAACACAACGCCGTTTCATGTTTCCAATTCCTCTAACTAAGTATTTTCTTGGATGGCACAAGGCCAGGAAATTCCAAACAGAATTCTATCGAAATCCCTCTGAGACAAACAAGGAGCTGCTCCGTGTATCTTGTCGGTATCTGATCATGCTGCTGACCGGAGCTCAGTGTTTCCAGATAAACATTGCCGGGGTTTTGCATATGAAAATGAACTATGGAGCAGATAGAGGTGAGAGTACGTAGGATGCTAGGTTTTGGTGGATGTGACCCCAGTGCTGCTGCAAAGAGTGCACAACTAGTTTGTGTGTATGTGTGTATGTGTGTGTGCAGGATCAAACTCTCACACCCAGGAAGAGGCCCCTGTTTCCCTTATCTAACGACAACAGAGCATGTGTCGCCATGGCCACAGGCTGCGCTTTTTATGGGCTTTGTGTGTGTGTGATTGTGTATGTGTGTGCGTGTGTGCTATGTTCATTGTTTGCCCATGTTCATTGTTTGCTTGGGGCGTGGTGCAACACCAGAACTGTTACTATAGTCTCTCCTCTCTCCCTCTTTCTCTCTCCTTTTGCCAGGCAACTCTAAAATATATCTACCATAGCTTGCTTTTCTTTCTTGCTTGCTTTCTTTATTTCATTTTTTCTTTCTTTAGTAATTTCTTCCTTTATTTATTTTTTGCTCATTCTTTCTTTCCATTCTTTCTTTTCCTTCTGTCTTTCCATTCTGTCTCTTTTTGCCTCTCCACCTCTTTGTCTTTCACTCTTCCTCTGTTTTTAAGTGTGTGTACGTGTGTGTGTGTGTGTGTGTGTGTGTATACATGTTTGCGTGCACACAACTGTGTCTGTCTGTCGATCTGTCTCTCGTCTGGCTTTGAACCCTCAGTGACAAGTTGGGCATCATCAAAATTCAGTGGCACATTGTCTCAGGTTGAGGTTTGTTAGGTCTTTCCTACTGCTTAATTGAACAGAGGACTAGCGAGAGAGAGAGAGAGAGAGAGAGATGTAAAAAGAGAAATAAAGAGAAGAGGGGGAAGATGATGAAGAAGGGTGCTCAAACAGGCATACATATTGCATGAGCCCCCCACCACCACCACCACACCCCTTTCTTCACAGAATGGCTGTGTACTGTTCTGGGCTTATTAATTCCGCTCGGTGAGAGAATTATTTTTAGAGACTTGGTGCACTGGCAAAGGCTTTTAAAGTCACAAGTATTACACATTCTGCTTATAGATTCCCTTTTATATTTTGAAAAGTTCTAAAAGTTTGTTGTGGTTGTTCTTTAGTGTGTTGCTGTATGTTTTTTATTTGTTGCACTTTTACAGATGTTGCGATGGTCTACTTGAATGTTGATTGTGTAAAAGTAAAATTCCTCTACTCTCATTTCCTGTAACATGTTACTTAAGTAACAGTAGTACAGTCACAATGTAAAGAAAATGTCTTAAGTAAGATAATTTGCCTCTTTAAGAGTGTGTATTATTTATATAATTGGATTATTAATGTTAATGCAGTAACTTGTAAGCAGCATTGACTTGCCGAAGTAGAATATAAACTGAATATATATTTTTAAATTGATATATCTTTAATAACGCATCGTATTTTACAAGCGATTAAAAGTAAGTAGTAACTATTAGGGAAAAGAAGAAGTAAGCAGCATGAAATGGAAATACTCAATTGACGCCTCAAACCCTTACTTAAACACAGTACTAGAGCACATGTGACATCATACTTTCAACATACTTTCCATTAATCAAAAAGCCTTTTTAGGTTACTGTGGTATTGATATATTTCAATACATTAGGTCCAGTTATGTAAGTTATGGCAAATATTATTTCTACTTTGCTTCCTCGATATCAAAATGAAAGATTTTTTTTTCATCATTGCGAGATCATTTTTCTCTCTAATGACCGGACATTCGTGGCATTACACAGGCATACAAGCGGTTCATCGCCACCCAACCCCCCTTCACAAACAGATGTTGCCTAGAAAGCTTTATGAGGAGCTTATTTGAATTGTCCATCAATCAACAACAATCTTCAGAGCAGTCTGTAATTTGGCCTCCAATACTGCCATCAACTGTCTCACCAGTGCATTCCAAGATGAAAAGATCCCAGCTTTGCATCGCACCATTAGCACTGTGTAAATATTACATGTTTTCCCTGGATATGCTAGTTAGCATTACTTCCACCTTGTGGCTTCATTATTTTTGAAATGCTCAGCTTTGTCGATGATGCAAGGCATGACCTAGTTCTGGGAATCTCTCTCTTTCTCTCTCTCTCTATCTCTTTCTCTCTTTCTCTCTGTCTTCTTCATCATTTACTCCTTCTCTATGCCTTTTTCATTCTCTCTCTACCGCTCCACCTCATTTTCTTCTCACACTGAATCTGTCTACCTCTTTCTTTGTCATTTATTCATTGTCTTTCTCCATTTACTGCCTCAGCAGTGCTTTCTTCCTTGTAGTCTGTCTCTTTTCTGTCTCTCTGTGACTCTCATCGTCCCTCTCTCTCATGTATGCATTCTTTATTTCTCAATTTGTCTCCCTTCCACAACCTATTATTATTTTTCTCTATTCTCACATAGCCCTCTCTGCCGCTCTATCCTTCTTCACCATGTTTTTATTCCTCTCTCCCAGCACCACGTGTGTCACGGAGGGAAACATCGCGAGCAGTGGTCCCTGCTGAACAATTACCATGCAAAGCAATCCAAATAGAGATGTTTGCCGAAAACAACATGTGTGTAATTACTGCTTAATGAGGCCCTTGTCTCAGGCAGAATGCCCAATTAGACTGCCGATGAGAAAGCGATGCCAAGGCCCACTGAAGAAACAGAGGAGGGGGGGAGGTAGGGAGGGAGATGGAGAAGTAGAAGGAGGTTGTAACACAGAGTGGAAAGAGAAAGATGGAGAGAAAATGAGCAAGAGGGAGAAAATGAGAGAGAAAGGGAACAACAAAGAAAGAGAAGATGATTTCTGCAGTAAATGTTGAGTAATGGCAGAGCTGATAGCATTGAGCCGAGGATAAATTGGCATTTTAAGTGGGAGAGCGAGGCTGTGCAAAGGAGATCTATTGAGAGAGGAGCAGGGGAAAATAGCTTTACATTGCAATATATGGGCAGCCATGTTGAAGCACAAAATGGCAGACCTTTCCAGGCTGTCTTTTGCCTTTTTTGGAGGATATTATATTACAAATGTAATTGGTGGAAATGAGCAGTCTGACTTCATTGCTTCCGTTAGAGATGAAGGAAACAGCAATAAGGCTTTGTGGGAGAATTCAGTTTGAAAAATAAGCTAAAAAACAAGATCAGGCAGCGTTTTGTGGTTAAAAAATGACTTTATTCAGCGACTGTGCTCTTTTCACCCGAGAGAATCTTATCCTAAAGATGTTCTCAAAATGGCTTCACGTCACCAGTGATATCAAATTGGATTTCAATGGAATGAAATTGCTCAGTAAGGCGAGGACAAGAGGCTTTCATGTGAAGAGCGAAGAGTTTATTGCAGATGTCATCAAGGTCAACATCACTTTGGCCCTCTTAGTGAGCTAATAGTACTTTTTTACTGCAGTTTTGATAGATGGCGCCATGCTTCATTAAGCAAATTAGCATCTGTAACTTCAGGATGCATTGAACAATTAGTCTGCAGCATTCAGATTCACTTAAAATATAATGTAGTTTTTCCTTCTAGTTTCCTGCTTTTGGATTAGTCATGAGAAGTGAGAATGAGATTTAAATGCTGTGCTTAGTCTCAGCTTCGTGTTTGCGTTTGTGGTTGAATGTAAATGTAATCATTAGAATAACCAAGTGAATCCTCACAAGGGCTTCCATAATATGCATCGTTAACCAACCATTGCCCTGAGGCAGGAACTCATTTCCCCGGCCGTTCTCCTGCAATAATGTACAGTAATTTCTCTTTCTCACCACTCTCATGCTCATTTAGCTACTTCGACTTTTTCCTGTCTACCAGTGTAGATATTAGATATCACCCCCAGGAATTCTGCCCATTTATGTCCATTAGTCTACATAGCTATTGTTTTGAGCAGGTATATATCTCATGATCCATTTATGGTCACTCATATCTAGCGTGTGTGTTTATCTTTCAAGCCTTCGGTCCCTTACTCCATAGGCACAAAGTGGATCACCCCAAACCAAAAAGCCCCCCCACTCCCCTTATCTTCACATCTGAGGAACGTGGAATGCAGTCTAGTTTGATCATGTTGTTTCTGCTGTCTTTTCCTGAGTCCTTGCATTGATATCACAAAGAATGACCTCAGCCAACTAACAAAAAGTAGGCTTTCTGTGTGTGTTTGTGTTCATGAACGTTATTAGCCAGTCCAGTCAAGGTTTCTTCCATTTGCTGCTAGCGTGGTATGAAAAAGCTTGATGTCTTTGAAAACCAAGGGCATTTCACAATACAGCTCTTCTAAACATGGTAGCAGTTTCTCTGTCACCTTGAAACTGCTCAGGTTCAGTAGCTGAGCCATTTGTGTGGCAGAATCTAATTTTCTCTGTAGCTAAAAACAGAATCTGTTGTTTCTTGCCTTCATTTATAGCTTACTCAAAGGTGATTTCAGCAGTGAATTCTTCAGGCCTTTAGCTTACCAGCACACTATATATCAGTAGCACTCATCGGGTGACCTGGTGTTGTTTCACAGCACCCTTGGGGGTCAAGGGTCATTTGTTGTGTCAAATTGTGTTTTGGCACCTGCAGCAAGTGATCTTTCAATGCCTTGTTAGCTCGATCTTGAAGACACAGCATGTTCCCACTGAGCGACACACACACGCACACACATTAACACTGGGTCCACATTCTCAGAGACACACACACACTTTACTACAGTATGGACTCACAGTTTCATTCACACTCATTCTCTCTCTGACACACAGCAGAGCCCACAGGGAAAAGCCCATCTCCCGTCACTGTGCTCATGTAGCCTAATTACCGGCCCGCTGACGAGCAGTAATTACCCACGCTGCCATGCCACCACGAGGTTTAACCAAAGTGACAAAGTCATTAGTCTCACACTTCAGGCCACCCGTAAAGAGCTTTTTTTCCCTCTTCGCACCAACTCCGCAGCCCCTAATTTTTTTTTTCCTCAAACCTCCTCTTGCATACCATGTTCATTTCTCCTTTCTGCTTCTTTCCACAGTTTGATGGTGACAACATGTACATGAATGACAATAACCAAGAGTTTCGGTCACCAAACCAGGTAAGACAGCCCACATGTTCTTCTATCAACCCAACAGCCTTGTATAAATAAATATCTGCAGAAGCTGTCGTGTTACTAGCTTCCCTTTTGCAGCTGTCAGCATTTAACAAGAAGAGTTGATAGAATTCTATGTTTTGGTAAGTGTTGGAAAATAATAAAAGTTCTCCAGTTAAGGAGCTCATTAACTGAAGAAGAGGTTGGTTTTAAATTGAGACCGTGGAAAAAACACAATCACACAGTCTACAGATGAACTCAGTTAAAATATCAACTGTAATCTGGCCTCATGGTTGGAAGTTTTACCAGGTGTCTGAAATGTATTAAAAAGTCGCAGTTTGTCAGATAATTTGATCTCTCAAGTTCTCATTTGATTCAACATTATTAAGCTTTGAAATCAGAGCATCACTCTAAAAAAAGACTTCCTTGATTTTGACTCTCTCTTGCTAAGTAGGAAAAACACTTAATTCCTCCAAAGTGAGCCAAAGTATCCCTTTAAGTCCACAAAAATATGTGCAGGTTGATAGACGATTTTATCCAAAGCACTTTAACATAAATCTATAACATCACAGGGATTAAACTACAACAGTGACAGACGCTAACAGTCACCAGCTCTAATATGTCACCATTAATTGAAGGTCTTGTTTCAGTCCAACCCGTTTACACTTCCAACGCGTCAAGTAATACAGCTTGCTCAGTTGTCTCTGATGTGACTAAATCTAAATGTCCTGTAAAAACAGAAGTTTATTTTGAAAATACATTATGCATGTAATAAGTACAGCGGGTAAAATAAGTATTGAACAATTCACCATTTTTCTCTGTAAATAGATTTCTAAAGGTGCTATTGACATGACATTTTCACCAGATGTCGGTAACAACCCAAGTAATCCATACATACAAATAAAACAAAACAAATAAGTTCAGAAATTAAGTTATGTGTAATAAAATGGAATGACACAGGGAAAAAGTATTGAGCACGCTTACTGAAATTTATTTAATACTTGGTACAAAAGCCTTTGTTGGTAATGACAGCTTCAAGACGCCTCCTGTGGAGAAACTAGTCGCATGCATTGCTCAGGTGTGATTTTGGCCCATTCATCCACACAAACAGTCTTCAAATCTTGAAGGTTCTGTGGGCCTCTTCTATGAACTCTAGTTCTTTCCATAGATTTTCTATTGGATTCAAGTCAGGTGATTGGCTGGGCCATTTTTAGCAGCATTATTGAGAGTTTCCTTGGCTATGTGTTTGGGATCATTGTCTTGCTGAAATGTCCACCCTCGTTTCATCTTCATCATCCTGGTAGATGGCAGCAGATTTTTAACAAGAATGTCTCGGTACATTTTTCCATTCATCCTTCCTTCAATTATATGAAGTTTGCCAGTGCCGTATGCTGAAAAACAGTCCCACACATGATGTTCCTACCTCCAAACTTCACTGTTGGTATGGTGTTTTTGGGGTGATGTGCAGTGCCATTTGACCTCCAAACATGGTGTGTATTATGGCGTCCAAAGAGTTCAATTTTGGTCTCATCTGACCAGACTATATTCTCCCAGTATTTCACAGGCTTGTCTAAATGTTGTGCAGCAAACTTTAAACGAGCTTCAACATGCTTTTTCTTCAGCAATGGAGTCTTGCGTGGTGAGCGTGCATACAGGCCACGGCGGTTGAGTGCATTACTTATTGTTTTCTTTAAAACAATTGTACCTGCTAATTCCAGGTCTTTCTGAAGCTCTCCACAAGTGGTCCTTGGCTCTTGGACAACTCTTCTGATAATTCTTTTCACTCCTCTGTCAGAAATCTTGCGAGGAGCACCTGATCATGGCTGGTTTATGGTGAAATGATGTTCTTTCCACTTCCGGATTATGGCCCCAACAGTGCTCACTGGAACATTCAGAAGTTTAGAAATCCTTCTGTAACCAATGCCATCAGTATGTTTTGCAACAATAAGGTTGCAAAGGTCTTAAGAGAGCTCTTTGCTTTTACCCATCATGAGATGCTTCTTGTGTGACACCTTGGTAATGAGACACCTTTTTATAGGCCATCAGTTGGGACTGAACCAGCTGATATTAATTTGCACTGACAAGGGGCAGGATTGCTTTCTAATTACTGATAGATTTCAGCTGGTGTCTTGGCTTTCCATGCCTTTTTGCACCTCCCTTTCTTCATGTGTTCAATACTTTTTCCCTGTGTCATTCCATTTTATTACACATAACTTAATTTCTGAACTTATTTGTTTGGTTTTCTTTTTATGTATGGATTACTTGGGTTGTTACCATCATCTGGTGAACATGTCATGTCAATAACACCTTTAGAAATATATTTACTGTGAAAAAAGGTGACGTGTTCAATACTTATTTTACCCACTGTATATAATCACACGTTGTCACTGACACGTGCAAAACTAGCGCTAAAGGGGTACGAAGAGCGTCATTGTTTAAATGTTAGGATCCCCGAACAAGTTCTTTTTTTGACGTATTGGTGTCAGAATTGTGTTACCCAGTCAGGAGCTGCACAGTCCCAGTCACACAGTCAGCGAGTTAGACAAGCGCAGCACTGAGTGCTCCATGCTGGTGGATGGGAACACATGGCCGGACATATGGCAGAATTTTGCAGCTCCAGGATTTGTTGATCCAGCAGCGAGGCCTTCATGTTCTGACAAACGAGACGAGGTGGAGGCTCCTTGTCAATTAGCGCCTCACCATAAACTGTCATCGAGCCACGGGACAAGGCAAAAGGACGCCGGGGCACACACACAAACACACTATCACACAAAAACACACACATACTGTAATAGGAAGTGACACATTCTCTGACACAAAGTTATTCATTAGTCATAAGCATATGCGCATGAAGACATCCTCAATTTGATGTTGTTTCACTCGCATACTGTACAAACTGCGCACACACACATACAGTATGTTCATACTTCTTCATAGGACCCACATTGACATAATTCATTCCCTTGTCCATAGCCTTAAATGTAACCATCACCAATACCTATCCCCAATCCCTGAAGAGTCACTTGACCAAATTTACTTATCTAAGTGCCATTCATATATCTTTGGTGTCGGGAGTAAAGGTTGACAGTGGATACAGGCCAATAAAATAACAATAGTTTGGAGCAGGAAAAAGCAGATAGCCAATTGAATCAGCAAAATCTGCTGTGTGTGAAGAGTGAAGAATTGCTTTATGAAAAAATTCTCAAACTATCTAAATAATAAATATTCAAAACATAACTTGAAGACTAATGTGCAACCCCCCCCTCAGATATCGTTGCTGATTAATCGGCCAAACTGAACAACCTCTAGTTGAGAGTTTGAGTCACTGCATCAGAAATTCCTGCTACCAACCCAATACAATGGGAATGAGTTCAATTTGATAATTTATATGTTGTCCCCTAAGCATAAAAAATGATGTCTAAAGAAAATCAACAGCCACTTCCTTCTCCAGAAACACTTTTCTGCTTACTTGGGATAATTCACAAACCTTGCCCTAAACTGTTTTTATTGGAGCTACTTTCTACTTTTTTGTATTTATATTAACTGAACTTTTAAAATTATAATTATAACATTAGCCCTAAATTCATCTAGTAAACTCTTAAACAGCCCTTTGAAGATGCAAAGACCAACCAAAAGGTTCTCACTTTCCAAAAATGTGCTTACTCTCAGGGTGTAAAACTTAAATTGGTCCGTGCAAAGATTGAGGAACAAGAACGCATGGATGTGCACGTAAACACCACCCACATATACGCTCTCATAAACCCATACACACGCACATTCTGTAATAAACTCTCTCTCTCTCTCTCTCTCTCACACACACACACACACACACACACACACACACACACACACACACACACACACACACACACACACACACACACACACACACACACACACACACACACACGTCATCCTATAGCCAAAAGGTTGTCTTTCCTTTGATGTTGGGATTGACTGACTATAATGAGGGGTCGAGTGGAAGCTTTAGGAGCTTATTGTCTGCTTAAAGCACATATCACAGACTATGAGGTCCATCGTTGTTGGCCACATTTCCTTGTTTGCCCTAATTATGTCACTTTGCGTGCATACATGGGTGTGAGCTAATTGGGATAAATGTCCAGCTTTGTAGTTTCTCTGCTGCAGTGGTCATGTGTCAATCATAGACACCCATTCCAGGTTTGCAGTGTTGTGTCAACAAATACCTTCTTAGTGGTTAAGGCAATTTGGGCTTTTCAAAACATGCCAGTTGCAGTTGATGCTCTGTCAGTGCCGTCAAATAGAGGCTTACCCAGAAGGTTCTGAATAGCCCTCCAAACACAGAGTTCACTGTTTGGAAGCCGATTTTGACCACCTAGACACCCTAAATCCCCCTTTATTGTTCGAGCTTGCCAAATCATTACAGTCTAGTTGTCTTCTGCATAAGTTTAGGCATATTTCCTTGTAATTTAGCATGTCCTCTGGTGTTGGGATCTGGACTAGAATTAATCATTTCTGTAGATTTCAGCAGTACTTGGGTACGAGCCATGTATTTGCAATGATTAACCTAAATATCTTCTAAGCAACTACATCCAAATGTCTCCATTTTATTCATGTGTCATACAAAATGCATCACTGTGACTCCTCGCTGTACATGTAAGTCAATCATTTCTTAACTGATGCTTAATTGTATGCATTAGCTGTGCAGTGGTATGTCACATATAGCTTGCTTTTGAAGTTAAATCAGACAAATTTCAAGTTGCAAATATGGAATAATTTTCTGCATCCATTTGAAATTGTGATGTCTAATGAATATGCTGAATAAATGCCTACATTCTGGTCTGTTTGTTTATTATTATGTGTATGCCTTTGTCATTTTTATTAAGATTAGCTATGTTTGTAAATGCTACAAACATACTAAGATGCAAGGTAGTAGCATTCTCACTATTTCTCCTCTGTTTATTGTGTGTAACCAGCACTGCAGCAAGACTTTTACTCACATACAGTATCTTCACTATGGTCAAACATATTGTGAAAGAAGGAGCCTGTATTTCTTAATACACGTTTTAACACTACGTCGAGATGCCCACCCGAGCCTTTACATGATGTGTGCCTGTGAATAAGGTGCATGAAGCCAGAACAGAGACTCCTTTGTTTGCATGTCTGGGGTCTTCCACAGCGTACGCACTGAGGTAGCAGTTTGACACAGCCAGGAGATTGCATTACACATAACATCTCTGGGCTTTTAAAAAGAGAAAACCGCTAATCAGAAACAGCTTTAAAGGGTCCGTTTACTGTATGCTTGGACACAATCTGTCCATTCAAACAAGATGTTTTCAAGGCTTTGAATACTCTACAGTTTCTGTACAAGATATGCTGCACATATGGAGCTCCCCAACGTTTTGATATTGATGTTTTTCATTCGGTTCATCTGTTGAGGTTTAATAATTAATAATAATAATAATAAAGGTTTGAGCCTATATGCAAAAGTGTGGGCGTATTATTTCATTGATTAGCCAGCATTTTTTTTTTTTATATCTACCCACACATAGAGCTACAAATGGGATAGTTTGTTGAATTAAAGATTATTAAATCTCTCCATTATCCTGATTGACTGAGAAGGTTCTTGTGAGCCATACAGAGTATGAATAACTCACATAGTCTTGCTCCAGAAGCCGATTCCCCGATTATGAAAACAACCGAGCCAATCAGAGCTTTCTATTAAAAATGGAGACGTTATGTGTTTGTGTTAGAATGTCTTCCAAAAAATGTAAAATAAAGTGTTCTAATAGCATTGCAGACAAATTTGTTGCTAATGAGGGCAAAATAACCCTTCCCAAACACAAAACTTGAACATGACATCAGACTGAATAACAAGGGGAAAATGTCAATTGATTCTAATTATTAGGTAATCACGTACAGGCATGCAAAATAATGCGACTGCAGGTAGTATTTTTGCAGCACTAAAATAGCTGCATGAGAACGATCACAGCCAAACCAAAATGGCTGCCTTCAACCACGGCCACACATATTATAATTTTGAATAAAGGACAATTGGCTTTCTTCATTAAGATTCATATCTGGCCTGATCTGTTTGAGTGATTGTGCAGACTTGTTCCTCCATGTATATTTCTGTGTGTTTTGGCTGGCTTCTCACCCTATAATCAGTCTATGTGGAAGCATGTCCATGTGTATATACGTGCATACGATAGAATAGGGAAAATTAGAGACAAAAAAGGGGCAGATTTAGAGAAATAGCTGGTTAGGGAATTTTGAGATAGAAAAAACAAGCCAGTGGCAGGAAGAGGAATAGTCATTTTGAGCGTCTCTTCAACTCGTGTGTTTAACTTGTTGCATTGTGTTCCTGTGCAGGAGAGGAAACTCAGGGGCCACTGGTCTTCAGAGAAACCACAGGTTTCAGCCTGTTTGTGCCTGTGTGTTTTCTGTTCCAGTAGTCTTGCTGAGCCGTGCGTCTCTATTGATTTGGCCAGCTGCAAGAGAACAGTAGCTGATGGTTGAGATTAGAATAGAAACCTCAATTGTTGGATATAGTCTCTCTCTCACTCTCTTTCTCTCTGTGCCTGTTTATTTTTGTGCATTTCTTTAGTCTGACACGCCCTTACTTTCTCTCATAATCTTTCTTTCTCTTTGTTTACAGTGGGTACGGAAAGTATTCAGACCCCTTTAAATTTTTCACTCTGTTTCATTGCAGCCATTTGCTAAAATCGAAAAGTTCATTTTTTTTCGCATTAATGTACACTCAGCAACCCATCTTGACAGAAAAAAACAGAAATGTAGAATTTTTTGCAAATTTATTAAAAAAGAAAAACTGAAATATCACATGGTCATAAGTATTCAGACCCTTTGCTCAGTATTGAGTAGAAGCACCCTTTTGAGCTAGTACAGCCATGAGTCTTCTTGGGAATGATGCAACAAGTTTCTCACACCTGGATTTGGGGATCCTCTGCCATTCTTCCTTGCAGATCCTCTCCAGTTCTGTCAGGTTGGATGGTGAACGTTGGTGGACAGCCATTTTCAGGTCTCTCCAGAGATGCTCAATTGGGTTTAGGTCAGGGCTCTGGCTGGGCCAGTCAAGAATGGTCACAGACTTGTTCCGAAGCCACTCCTTTGTTATTTTAGCTGTGTGCTTCGGGTCATTGTCTTGTTGGAAGGTGAACCTTCGGCCCAGTCTGAGGTCCTGAGCACTCTGGAGGAGGTTTTCTTCCAGGATATCTCTGTACTTGGCCGCATTCATCTTTCCTTCAATTGCAACCAGTCGTCCTGTCCCTGCAGCTGAAAAACACCCCCATAGCATGATGCTGCCACCACCATGTTTCACTGTTGGGATTGTATTGGGCAGGTGATGAGCAGTGCCTGGTTTTCTCCACACATACCGCTTAGAATTAACGCCAAAAGTTCAATCTTGGTCTCATCAGACCAGAGAATCTTATTTCTCATAGTTTGGGAGTCCTCCATGTGTTTTTTGGCAAACTCTATGCAGGCTTTCATATGTCTTGCACTGAGGAGAGGCTTCCGTCGGGCCACTCTGCCATAAAGCCCCGACTGGTGGAGGGCTGCAGTGATAGTTGACTTTGTGGAACTTTCTCCCATCTCCCTACTGCATCTCTGGAGCTCAGCCACAGTGATCTTTGGGTTCTTCTTTACCTCTCTCACCAAGGCTCTTCTCCCACGATTGCTCAGTTTGGCTGGACGGCCAGGTCTAGGAAGAGTTCTGGTCATCCCATACTTCTTCCATTTAAGGATTATGGAGGCCACTGTGCTCTTAGGAACCTTGAGTGCTGCAGAAATTCTTTTGTAACCTTGGCCAGATCTGTGCCTTGCCACAATTCTGTCTCTGAGCTCCTTGGGCAGTTCCTTCGACCTCATGATTCTCATTTGTTCTGACATGCACTGTGAGCTGTAAGGTCTTATATAGACAGGTGTGTGCCTTTCCTAATCAAGTCCAATCAGTTTAATTAAACACAGCTGGACTCCAATGAAGGAGTAGAACCATCTCAAGGAGGATCAGAAGAAATGGACAGCATGTGAGTGTCACAGCAAAGGGTCTGAATACTTATGACCATGTGATATTTCAGTTTTTCTTTTTTAATAAATTTGCAAAAATTTCTACATTTCTGTTTTTTTCTGTCAAGATGGGTTGCTGAGTGTACATTAATGCGAAAAAAAATGAACTTTTTCGATTTTAGCAAATGGCTGCAATGAAACAAAGAGTGAAAATTTTAAAGGGGTCTGAATACTTTCCGTACCCACTGTATCTGGTTTTTCACCCTTGTTTACCCAGCTGACTTCTTACACCTGAAAATGTATACACAAATATACACACCACAAAGGTATGGTGACTAATTTGTCCAATTTGTTTAATAGTTGTTGACAAAACTCCCATAGTCAACATATGAATTTAAGTTCAGCTAACAACTTTTTTTGCATTGCTCTCAGTGTTGACTGAGAGAAAAATACTTAACATCTAGGAACAAGGACAACAAAGCTGGACTTATAGAAGTAAAAAATAGACAGGACTATTATCTACTGTACACAAGTATGTGTACATTACATACTTGTACATTTGAAAAGCAACAATGAACAATGTTAAGTTGTTCTGACAGCTTTAAACAAATAACATAAATAGTGCAAATAGATAAATACTGAAAATACATGAACTGGAGGATTATGTACAGTTTGTGCATGTATGTAGATATCTATATAGTTTATAAACAGCATGTCTGATTTGTATTGGTAGTGACAAAATATATGTACATATTATTCATGGCAGCTTTTTCTGTTCTGCTGAAACCACATTCACATTGAGGATCTGTGCTGCTGATCAATGGATCTCACATTTTTTGTTGGATGTACTTACAAACACAGAGTATGAGAAGTGGTTGCATTGGGCATGTTCATTTTGATTAGAGAGAAGACCATGTGACCTATCTGTAAAAATACATTTAACAACAATAAGCAACTTCCTTCAAATCACAAAAAATGCAGACTCTGAAATTTTATCTGAAATACAATGCATGTTGGGAAGTATGCTAATAAGCTGAGTGAAATGCAGTAATTCACTTTCTCTAGATGAGAGGATTGATACCGCTCTAATTAATCTAATATTAAGCGTACAGATATGAAGGTGGTATAAATCTTTGATATTTTAATTATTTATTCCCAAAATGTCTAACTATTTACATATCAATCAAATGAAATACAGATGGATAATTCTGTTGATGGTGTCAATTAGCCATTTATAGAAATCCAGATGTTGGTTGGCTTGTACAACCATCTGATGTCCCCCCAGCCACCATTATCAGGGGAGGGCCTCTCTCTCTCTCTCTCTCTCTCTCTCTCTCTCTCTCTCTCTCTCTCTCTCTCTCTCTCTCTCTCTCTCTCTCTCTCTCTCTCTCTCTCTCTGTACCTCAGTACACCCTGGCTCCGCACACCTAATGTGGGCGATGCTGATGTGAAAAGACACCGTTACTTAACAGTGACTCACAGTGCACCATTATACCCCACCACTACAACTGCAAAACTCTCCTCACTTCACAACCCCCCAACTTCAGTGCATCGTTTTCCTGCGAGAAAAAGTTATGGGGACATTTGAAACAAAGGATGAACATTTTTAAATTGAGGGTCTGAAAAACACCAACACACATCTCACTCCCTCTTTGAAGCCGTACGGAGCCGCTGGCAAGGTTGCAAGAATGAAGAAGAGATTCATATTGTACGGTGTCTATTTAGATTTCAAGAGAGCATACAATTTCAGTAGCATGAATTCAGGCTGAAATAGGTTTTCAACTCTAAACCAGCACTGGGGCACAATATCTGAAAACAATGCTGGAGGGACATCAGAAAACATCACCAAAACCCACACTCCCATGCTAGGAGGGATTGTAAGTTACAGTTGTAACCAAGGATTGGTAGTTCTTTATGTAGGTCAGTCCATGTCAGCCAATAAGTCCAATTACCATCAGCCTCTGAACTAGATCATGCTATGACCGCTGCTCTGCTTTCATTGCCGCGGAGTAAGGATTTTATTTAAAAATGTACACACAATGTT
This sequence comes from Anoplopoma fimbria, assembly GCF_027596085.1. Classification (NCBI taxonomy): domain Eukaryota; kingdom Metazoa; phylum Chordata; class Actinopteri; order Perciformes; family Anoplopomatidae; genus Anoplopoma; species Anoplopoma fimbria. Next base: position 10,244,019 of record NC_072460.1, on the reverse strand, counting down.
TTCATTGAGATTGAGAGAGTTTAGAGTTTAAGAGGAGTTTAAGAGGTTCAACATTAGGGATCCATGGTAATGTGAGATGTCAACATTTTCCCTTGTTCGAGGAATATGAACAGATTTTTCTTTCACAATGAGGTTTTGAAGAACATCAAAACAACCCACTGTCCCACTCTTGTTGGCGTACTCCCTCGGTCCCTCCTCAAATGCATACCCCGCAGAAAAGCAGCACTCCCCCCCAAAAAAAACAGCAACTTATCAGGGAGAGTGCACTCAATGATTCATACACTCTTTTAAGAGAACTCAAAACCTTGGCTCTATTTCTGTCCCAGCCTCTCTCTGTATTTGCTGCACAGTGGAGCAGATGGATTTAGTGGGACTAAGTAGTTTGATATTTCTATTGGTTTTCTCTGTGTATTTTCACTCTCTCTTTCCCTTTCTCCCAGTGATCTTTCTCATCATATGGAGACCAAGGTCATGGCTGATTGAAATATAATAGAAGTGTAGACATCTGGCCTAATACTGTGGGAAGTTAAATCTATTTTAATGGCCCCTGCCGCAGTGGATTCTCTCTGATGCACTCTTGCGCTTCACTGACAGTAAATCACAATGTTCTCTTATTACCCTGACTGGAATGAGGGCATAGAGAAAGAACAATGAGGGATCCACATCATTTGTTTTCACCCCTCCCTTGCTTTTCCCTCTCCTCTCTGCTCCTCCTCTCCTCCCCTCTCCACTCCGTTTGCGACTCATAAAGCAAGGGGCTTAAAGAGAGTGACATCATGAAAATAAAAATAAAGGGGATTATAGGCGAGCTATTGTGCCATATGTGATTACTGGGGCTTCCATGTTCCCTTGGGGGGGATGAGTGACTACGAGACAACATATTTTATTTATTTATATGATTCTCTCTAATGAATAAGAATAGGAGATGTGTGAGACCACAGTATTGCTCCCCATTCCAAAAAAAAAGAAAGAAAATGCAGCCTTTGGTTCAAACATTAAAGAATTTTTTATTTCTCTCTGTTCCGGTTAAAGGATCAGCGATATTTTTTCACCCTTCATCTTTGAACTATAACTGTGAGTTATTTTTTTATTTTATTTTTAAATTGAACACACTTAAATGTGCAGCACTTGGCCCTTTTTCCACACCTTTTCAAAACACTTCCTTTGCGGCCGTGTTTTTTAGAGTTCAGGTACAATTCAGCACAGGTCCACCCACATCTGCAATGGAGAGTCAGGTTCTTTTTACCCACCTAAATGAGATCCATTTTGATGTGACATTTGAGAGAATTACCAGTGCATGGGGTAGCATGGAAGAGGTTAGCTCACTCCTTTGCTATTGGTTGAAGCGCACCACAGCCCACCTTTAGCAACGTATGCTGCGAATGACCCTGAGCTACTATCAGTCATGGTGAAACGCCCCCAAATCCCCCTCCTTGCACACTTCACATATCCCAGTTCTGTCTTGCTGTCAGTCAGACCGGTGGGTCTGCTATTCCATTCTCCTTCTATTGTAGTACTCTGTCTGCTTCCCTTGATACATCACCCAAATGGAGTTCCTTGTCGTTTCAAAGCCAGGTCAGATAGCCTTTGTAGACCCTGCAGACCGTCGCTGTAATGGTCACTTGTGCCGCACACTTTAGTTTGATTTCTAACCTTTCTCGGCTCTGCAAGGTTGATCTTTGAAGGTGAATTTTGAAATTCCCCATAAGATTTTTTAATGATTTACTGTTGCCATTCGTCTATCTGAAATACACAGAGTGGACATGAAGACCTTTATGTATGCATGGCCAGCTGTTGTTTGTCGCCAAAATCATGCTGCTGTCATTTTTTTTTTATCACAAAGTAGCATATGGCTGGATGACTTTCCATAGGACACTGTATGCTCATTCAAAGTTTTACAGTTTTATGACACAAAAAGAGCTGTTTTTTTTCTGATTAATTATTTTCAAGCGTTTCAGTGTTTCGTATTACAGGAAACACTTTAAATGTGTGTCAGTCACTGAAGCTGTAATAAAAAAGTCTATCAAAGACAGACAGCTCTTGTCTTTGGACAATCCCCCCAGCCCCCCATCAGCCATGACAGGCTCTCTGCTGTACTGTGCAACATTTTCATTCTGCTCCCTTTGACGAACACATCATTGTTCCCAGATGAGCTGTCTTCGACTAAACACCTCATAGGACACGAATGACTCCAATCACCAAGCTAATGACTTCATCTCATCTTCTCAGCCATTTGTGTCAAGAAAACTTTTAGCTGAGCTGATTGATTTGTTTACACTTAAATTGCCTTAATTACTTAAGATAACTTGACAAGGTGGAACTGTTTGGTTAAAGAGACTTTTCATCCTTAAAGCTTACATGTCAAGGTGAAATTTCAGCTGTAGCTTTGCCTTCCTAAAAAGGCATGTACCCCAATCTTTTGTGAATTTAAAAATGCCATGAGGATGTTAACATGTTTGTGCTGTTTCCACAAACCAAGCAAAAGATAGTGACAAACCAGGAAAAGATTACGAGAAAGGAACTAGAAACTATGAGCTGTTCTCTGATATAAACTCCTAAAAATGTCTGGAGTTTCCCCTTCACACATGTAGCACACGACATTTGTCTGTGTCAGACACGTTCTCACCTACTGGATATACGTTTGGTTCAGGTGAAGGATGGAGGCTGGGTAGAGCATGGAGGTGGCAGGACATGGCGCGGATTACATAGCAGTACGTAGCCGGTTCATTATTTGGTCATGCCATCCTTGAAATTGTCTGAAGATTTCGGCGCCCTTATTAACAGAACTTCCCAAATCTCGTCTATCTATCTATGTCATCTACGTCTATCTATCTATCTTGTCACTGTGCACTGACACACCCTGGTGTAGACTTGTACACCACTGCAGTAAGGTAAGAAGTTAAACAAGTCAAGGTCAGCAAGAGTGAGATTTTCAGCTATTGTTCTTTAAAGCAAGTAGATGTACAACTCGGGCTGCAACCTCCATTTCCGTAAGGTTAGGCCAATGCGATAGTGCAATTATTTCTAATGCCAGCAGGGGCGGCTGTACAGTGTCAGATTGTACAGAAGTCTATGAGAAAATGACCCTACTTCTCACTTGATTTATTACCTCAGTAAACACTGTAAACATAAGTTGATGGTATCTGTCGCTAGTGTCAACTTTTCCCCAATACAACGTGATGTATTGAAGAAACATTTGTAAGTCATTGTAGGTTCAAGGCAAACAGCAAGTTAAGTTACAAGTTTGTTTCAGATTTTTCGTTTGCAGAACATCAGAAGTTTTGAACGTTTTGTCAGTCTGGATCCTCCATGAACCGTAACACTGGGGGGAATTATCGCCGTCCTATTTTTCCCAGAGAACCAGGGTCTGCTTTCTGTATGATTGTCAATATGCCTCAGAGCAACATCTCACATTTATAACCTAAGTTAAAGCAATATGGTGTTTTGATGACTTATCACAACTGATGTAAAAAAAGAAGCTTGGTGTTATTGTGTTGAAGTTACAGAAAGAAAATAAGGAAAGAATTGATTTGTAGATTCTTCAAAGGTCCAAAGGAACGTCCTTGACAGATTTGCTTAAATTTCACCTCTAGAAGGGAGAGGGGGAAGGTTAGACCGAGAAGGCTGAATCAACATTTGGCGTCTCTTCCTGACCCCTCTCTCTTTTATCCACTCTCCTCCATGTCCTGAAAGACAGTATATTTATGAATTATTTATCTATTTTTGAAAATATTAAACTTGTGATGTCCTTGTCCTGTGTCTTATCTTCAAGGGCATCATAAGAAGCTGTAAAGAAAATAAGAATTCACCAAAGCGATGAAAGGCACGGTCGTAAAATAACCTCTGACAGCATTTAAATCTTGGTATATACGTCAACGTGTTAACGCTCTCCTTCTCTTTCATTTCCTCTTTATAGCGATTGCAAAGGGTTGACCCCCCTTCCTCGCTTTATAGAGAAACCATGCCTATGTCAATGAGGTGTGAGCAGTTCATCTAAAGACTCATGTCCCCTAATCAGATTGTTGAAATTTGAGAGTTTTCAGAGTCCTGCAAAGGTAAACCTTTCTGAGAAAAACAGCTTCATTAGTTGTTTGTTCAAATAGTGTTCATCCCCTTACCTTAACCAAGCATTTTTTTTTTTCCGAAGCCTAACCAAAACTTTAACACGGTTCTGCTGGAAGATGAGAAAACAGTCAAATTGTATTTTTAATGATGTGCAAGATCAGAAAATGACATTATGAAAGGTACTGGAAAATCACGTATTTTGTATTTTAGACTTGAGGACAAAAAATGTCATTAACTATTAATCCGCTCATTATTTCCTCAATAAATTGATAAGTCTCTTATCTTATAAAATAGAATTTAAATAACTCACTATCCCCCTTTCTCAGAGTCCAAGGTGACATCTTCGAATATTTGTTTTGTTTAAAAACACAAAGATATTCAGTTAATTATCATAGATGACTAAGAAAAGCAGAGAAATCCTTTTTTTGAGAAGCTGGAACTAGCAGATTTGCTACAGATCCACAAACAAGTGAGATTTGTTTTTATTTGTTTATTGAATGAAACCTAGCACGTATGCTTGTTAACAATAATAATAATAAACAACAAGAAAGACACATTTGCCAAACCTTTATCGTGGGAAAAGGAATTGTCAGTGATAATATTTCTGAGCAAGCACAAAGAGGGACTGTTATGGGAAGAGAAAACGGCACACCACCCCCTGATAGTAAACTACTCCCTTTTTATTATTAGTATTTTCTCCCTAATGATAGTGCACATTATGAGACTTTTATCCTATCTTCAAGCACACATTCTGCTACTGGGGACATTGTAGCTGTTCATAGACGTTTCTTGCCATTTGTTTGCTAAAAGTATTTGTTTGCAAGATGAATTGCTGCACTGGCAGGCGAGATGACAGCCTACACGAAGATGATATTGAATTGATTTCTGAAATGTTGCAGAACGGCCTAGTTGATGTGTACCACGAGACATGAATAATAAAAATTCTATTAAAAAGCTCTTGAATGGCTGACACTGGAATATTATTTGTGATGATTAATTTTCTTCAGTCATTATAAAGGGAAGTTGGCATCAGATTGCCTCTGACAAAATTGCTTTTCATTCCCTGGTGAATACCCTCAGTATGTTTTTTGAGAGCACAAAACCATATTTCTCCACGTAGTATTATGTCAAGATAGGCCCTGGAAAAGACAAGGGCAGGATCCGCTCATGTATCACCTTATTAGTACCATAAAATCGGTGCTCTTTTACCTGCTGGGGGTTATTTTGACTTACTGGATACATTTTATAATGACAAATGCAAGGTTTGATTAGTCCAATTCTTTGTTTCCAAAAAATATGATTGACGTCCTAATAATGAGATTATAAAATAGCCACTGAGTGTCAATGATGTTTTTCCACATAATGAATTTGATTAACTGTGTTTTAAAGGCGTCCACGCTGACAGTTTTGTCGCTTTAAAGCTGTCAAGATTTCTAAAGCAAATTATTCTGTACAGCTGTTGTTGTTGTCTAACTCTAATTAATTTGCTGTGTATGTTTGTGTTGAATTAATTATTTACACTTTTGTAAGCATAACAGTTTGCATTTCTAATTATTTTTATTTTCAGCAAAACAGTCGGAATAGACTGATGCAGTTTAGTGTCTGCTGCAAAAACAAATGTGAACAACAGAGTGCAACAGGTGCATTTTAAAAGCCAATTATGAAGCTTTTTAATTACTCTGGAACATCTATTGTTTCGTAGCAGTTCCACTCCTGCGTTGCTACTGAACTTCAGCTTGCCATTAAAATTTTGTGAAGCCGTACGGTTGTCTGGTGGGCATGTTATTTTTAAGATTCGCGTGATGAAACCAGCCCCCTATTTTATTTATGCTGTAACTAAATGTTGCACTGTTTTAAGACACGGGTACAACATTCTTATGTTGTCGTGTTCTATTCATATGGATTTTCTTCTGTGTGCTTCCTTCCACGTTTCAAAGATGTGCAAATTACTGTCGGTGGGTTATAGACTCTAATTTGTCAATACTTATGGAAGTCTATCTGTGACCTGCACTGGCATTTTCCTTTGTTTTATTAGTAAAACTTTGCTTCCTGCGACCCTGAAAAATATAAGTATACAAGTAAAGGCTGCTGTTATCACAGTTTCATTCTCTTCTAAAAAAATCCTTATTCTGCATTTGCAGAGCTACTCCAGTCACGGCAGAAGCAGCAGTGGCGGAGGAGCAGGGGATGAAGACTACGAGATCCCCCCCATCACACCCCCCAACCACGCCGACCCTTCTCTGCTGCACCTCATGGAGCACGAATCAGGTTACCCTTTCCACTCCCTGCCCCACAACGGCCTGCTCAACACCTACTCCTACCCCGAGCTGCCCGCCCTCATGATGTCCAACATGCTGGGTCAGGACACCCACCTCCTCTCTGGGCCTATGCACTCGGTGAGTACACCTTTTTTTGTCTGTCTCCTTTTAGCTGCAGCCCTTTGTAATCGTGCAAGTCAAGCACTGTGGTGGGCTATTAGTCTCCGTGGTCAGAGGGCTGGAAGTCAGCCAGCGAGTCAGTGCAGAGAACATTTTCTCTGGAGGTTTGTGTGATGGAAAAATCTGTCTTTTTAAAATGTTTCCAAAAGTTATTGATGTTATGGAACTCCATTGAAGCTATAGACATATAAAAACAGTAAAATAACGAATTCTTCTGTGTGCCGCTCTCTTTTAATAGCAAAGCGTTCTTCTATTAGAGCAATAATTAGCCCAGTTAGAGACCAAGGGAGCTGACACTGTTCAGTCTGAGTTTGGCCAGAGTGTGTAATACATGCAACATTTATAAATATTAGACGTTTGCAACATGGTTCTTTAATATCTATTCAGCTGCACAACTCAAAGATTTCATTGCCTCAAAGTAAGCCAAAAAAGGGAAAAAGAAACTCGTCGCTGCATATTTTCATTTGTTATGATCGGCAAAGCAAAAAAGGAACGGGGAGGGATGAAGGGGTGCAATATTTTGAACCGAAAATCTTGACGAGGAGAGGGGGATATCCCTTGTCAGCTGATTTTTCTTTTCAAAAGGATGCTGAGGACCCCGGCTCCCCCCTCCAGTAAAGGGACTTTTTTCTTGTGTTAAACATGCTTCAGACTGAACATGTAAACACCCCTGGCGAACAGATTCAAATGCTTTAATCATAGGATCGAACCAGATGAATTATAGATGGCCTGTGTGGTGAATTATTCAACGTTATATACTTTCATCTGACATAAATATTACTTTTCTTCACTCTGCCCTCCATCATGAATATTTATGCTTTAATGTGGGCATCCGTGGCATTTATCCTCCGTTAATCAGGTCTTATGTGATTTTCAGAATCAAACTGCATAAGTTGCAAGCTCCATGTTTTTTTCCATGGGTGGTAGCTAAGGCCTCCATTAAAGCCAGTCTTCAGGATTAGGTCACAATCCATTGGCTACTGTGCTGAATATGCTTGGTGCAGGAGAAATATCTTGTTGACTGGAACATTTTCGTTGGCTGGTTTTGCAAATCCTATACAATAATTTGGATGATTTGATTTAAGAGGTAAATAACATACAAACTGGATGCATGTATGCCGTATTTATGTATAACGTTGATACTAATGTTATGTCCATGTACCAGTGTATGTTACAAAGCAGCACATTCTTGCCAATAGCATTCAGTAAGGAAGCGGAGAGGGAGGGCCTGCTTCTTAAACAGCTTTTGTTTCACCTTTGCAATTATTTATTTTCAAATAGCCCTTCAGGGTAATGTTCCATTTTCTTATTTCACACCCCCTTTTCTCATAAATGAACCGTCATTGCAATAAATCACTGCACAAACAGAGACTTACACACTGTGAAAGGTCCAGAGATTTATGTAACACATTCATGTTTCCCACTTCCACATTTTAGTACTACTCTAGCAGAGCCTGGCTAATAATAGCTGCTATTAATATTTCTTGTTGCCTAGCAACCCCCGCAAGTAATAGCTTACTCTGGAAAAATAGATGACCGATAAGGAAGAAGGAGGGGGTTGGTGGAGGTTGGAGTGTGTGTGTGTGTGTGGGGGGGGGGGGATTCAATTCATTTATTATCTCCTGGGACAAGAGGAGCTTATTTCTGAGGCTGCGGAATAGAAAAGTAGGCTGTATATTGAAAAATATTTTAAAGCAATTGAAGATGACGTTATTTTCATTTTGGTTCCATTAGGGATGTTTCATTTGATGTTGCCCCAACAAAGTCAATCAACCTTAATTTCATACTGATAAAGGTATAATAAGGAAAATTGAATTTATGCCTGCCGAATGTTTAAAGAATAATAAGGGAAGTGGAAATAGGCTCTCTGTGAAAACAGGGTAGGAAATAGAGATACAAGCATTTACCTTTGCTGTATTGTATTAACACAAGCCTTTCAGTAAACCCACAGAATTGGAGGAGATAGCTGGAAAACCAAAACGCTAATCATTCAACCGTCTTCTTTCACCGTTGCTAAAGAAGCAAATGAAAAGTCAACAGCGTTACCTTAAGGATACACTCCTCTTTAATAAAAGCTATCCTTCAGAGCACATGTAAACCTCCTACAAGTATAAGCTCAGCTGGAGCAACAGATACACTTCATCTCAAGGGATGTTGTTGCTGGTTTTTGTACAACATTTAGCCCGAGGCTAACGCTCTGTAAACTTCTCCCTGCTTTGGGATTCTCTTTTTCAGCGCACATCGATCCTGCAGCAAACACAGTTAAATCATTACAGCAGTGAGAGCAGCGGATTGACCATCATTTTCATTCTGCATACTGTACACACTCAAATTTGCATCAGATCGTCCTGGTAGTTTTTAAGTCTGTAAATTCTGCTCATTTATAGCTGACTATTTAATAATCTAATGATTTCTGGCAAGCAGAACAGCATATGTCTCTACAAGAGCCCTGTTTTTTTTAAGCTAAATTTATTATGCCTGACAACCTCCTCTTTTCCATCTAATTATGACTCCACCGACAGCAGAAATATTAACTGGTGAATCAAAAGCATGGCAGGTGGAAAAAAATAGTTTTCAAAGACTTGCCTTGAGTATTAGGCAAATACCAGAGCTTGAACATTTGATGTACATTTAGGTTTGTTTTTTTCAACAAAGAAAATTCAACTGGCAGAAACGGCACTTTGTTCAGGTGTAGGGTTTGATCCTTCCTGCTGCAGTTGCATGTTGTTCATAACAGTCTTAACTGCCAGTTTTGTACCATTTCTCAGACTTGAAATTGCACCATTTACAAGGACTCCAACAAGCAGGATCATTGGCGTTATAAAAGAAAGAGCTGACAATCAGAAATGCTTTTACATTCTCTAACTCCTCCCTGCAACGGTGACCTACTCTGTCAGCTCAAGGAAGAAAGGGCCAAGTCTTGGATGGCTGGATACTGCAGAAATGTAACGCATCTTCATGTGAGTGCTCATTGCAATGGGAGATTCCGTGTCTCATCCTTAGCTGTCAGCGTTTCTGCCACCCCGGCGCTTGGGGAAAAGGTGGCACCCAGGGGTCTCATGTTCAACAAGCCCCCTGATCGTTCAGGTCTGGTTGAGGCTACAGCCAGGGGGAGATGCGAGCAAGATCTAGCGCTTTGAAAACATAAGGAGGAGGGACACTCACCAGCAGATGGTAATGAGGGGTCAGTGAGGAGTTTGCAGAACTGCCCCAACATGGAGCCTTGAGGGGTGCCAGCACGTTTAAATATTGAAACAGAGCACCAGCCCCTATCTCATTAACAGCGTAATGAGGCTGGTAGCGGAGGGGGAAAGCCCCTGCTGTCAAAAAAGCAGCTGCCAGTTTTACAAGTTTATGTCACACATTCAGTCAGATGACTCCTGGAGGGGAGTTTATTCAGTTTAGTACATGTGGTGCTATATTAATATTTTTGGCAAAATGCGTGATGTGTGACAAGCCATCGGCAGTCGATTTTTCAAAGTTGTGACAACCAATAGTTTTGATATCATGGAACTATTGGCAGTTGAATTTACTTTGGTTATTCAATTTTAAGGCTGCATTAACATGATTGTTGGGGTTTTTGTTGTTGATTTTTGGTTCACCTGTGGGCAGAAGAAATTCACAGAAAGATGGCAGACACACTCCCCTGACATGTGAGCACATTATAAAGTTGTTATTGGAGCAACATTCATTTAGACTATATGTGTAGTATTTTATCTCCTTTTAGATCTAGTTAAATTACAACTAAGCCCTGAAGAAAATATATTGATCTTTAGCTGCTCAATGTTAAACTTAGTAGTTGGGAAGTTGCTAAATTAGTTTTTTTACCATTTGGTGCTGAGCTTGTACGACACATTTGGATTGATTTCGGAATTTTACTGCTGCTGGAAACCAGGTTTACAACAGTTTTAGACTTTACCAGATAAAACATTATCAAGATGTAAAACCAAAACATTAGCCTAAAGAGGCTTTGTCGGCATCGTTGCATAAACGTAGCACCCCCCCTCCAGTTCCCCCTCAGGTCAAAACTGATCCGTATTTAGCACCTTCCACATGTATGACGCAGAAACACTGAGTGCAATAGTGCATGTCTGTGCAGTAGTGCACAGTGCATAAGTACGGTGTGTGTATGTGTGTGCTTTATTTCCAGGATCAGTCTTTGTCAGAGTCACTGATTGCTACAAGGTTATATGAGCTTGACTTCATTTGATATGTGAAAGGAAATTTATTTTGCATCACTTGGCATTTAGGACATAGACTGGGGGAAAAAAGCCCATAACTATTTTAATGAAGCAACATAAAAACGATATTGACAGCTGTGTTTGAAATCTAGCCATTAAAAAGATCCAATGTTGAGAGTAAGCCTATCAACATTGGTCACAAACCTGTCATATGCAGATGAAAATATTGATATAATATAAAGAAATGAAAATGCACCGAAAGCGTACACAGTGTATACAATACACACAGTGAAATCCAGTGGCCTACTATCCATCTATCTAATGAGAAGGACTGCCTTAAAATAAACTTAATCTAAAAAGAAAAGAAGAAAGAAAAAAAATAGCAGTTTGACTTGATTTCACATGCTCAGTGCAGCTGGATTTCTTGTGTTTATTTTATTTTTTAAATTGAAACAGCAATCTTTTTTTCCAATGTAGGTTTTTAGACATATCTCATATGACCCGCTTGCTCTACTGCCTTTTACAGGGATAGAAATGACATCTCGGTGACGTTCCCAGATAAATCACTTTTTGTAACAGAAGAAATGTTTTCTGTTTCTGGCTTTTCATTTCACAAAAAGACAGATGCCCTTCAGTGCTACAATCCAGAACAGGGGTGAACAATGTTTCTTGTATCTGTCAAGAGAAATGACAACAAGATAATTGGTAGGGCACTCCCGTTTCATTTAAACCGAAACAAATAGGCTTCCGAGAGAGTTGTGCTTTAAAAAAGTAAATCTTTGTTTTGTGCAGCTTATTATGCAGGCTTTGGAGTGGAGTAATGAAGAGGAGTATTAACAGATTGAGCATTAAAAACAAATGCACATTCATTGCTGCTCATGAATATTCATGCCACTAATTCAAATAACCTTAGGCGACTGTTACGAATAATGAATATTTAAAACAGCTTGGTCACAGAGATTTGAACATTGCGTTACAGCTGACTTTCGGCGATCATCTTGTACAAGGGTAAACAATTAGGATGGCAAAAACAGATTTCAGTGATGATCAAAATACAACTGAAAAACAATATCTCATGTTGTCACATTAGTTACGGGCCATTGCCGCTCCAAAGGGGGACGTGATGACATGCGAGAGGACAATGAGGTGAAGAGTTGGCAATAATCATAACTATTAGTTGATTAACCAATAAGTCAGTCAACGGAATATTATTTGAAAGCTATTTTGAAATATTAATCATTTGTAAAGCAAAAATGTTAAATATCAACTGGTTCCAGCAACTGAAATGTAAGAATGTGCTGCTCTTTCTCTGTTTTATATGATTTTAAATGGAATACCTTTCAGATTTAAACACCTGATCGGTCAAAACAAGCAATTTAAAACTGTAACTTTGGGTTACTGTGATGTGCATTTGTCATTATTTTGAAGATAACATCAATAATTGATAAATTGAAAAGAAGAGTCCACTGTCGCATCAATAAATAATGTAATCTTAAATTGCAGCCCTAATGAAATTTTGTTAAAACCTGGTGAGTCAATCTGTACTGTCCTCAAACCTTCTAAGCTGGCACAGTCAGGAAGCTACAGCAAGCTACAGCAAGCTACAGCAAGCTACAGCGCCGAACAGAGCGGGACTCACCCTCGGAGTCGGGTGACCCGGGGCTGATTAGATATGTTTACATTTACCACGCTGGTTTTGAAAAAAGCCCGATATCCTTAAGCGCTGCAAATAGGAGAATCCTGCACTGCCCTCTTAAAAGGGGGCCTCTGCTGCTTCCTTTGAGAGATCAGCGTGGGGACTCGTCCTCCTCGCCACCACCGCAACGCTAATTAGGCCCACCGCAAAGCCAGCCTGTGGGGATAATGTCCCATTATTAGAGTCATTTGTTTCAATTAACCGCTCTGTGATTTTACAATAGCATGGTGCGGCCCAGTGCAAAGAAGCCATTACTCTCGCCCAAGGAACCACTGAGGTATGGGACAAAAGTGTTTGTAAGAAGGTTTTACGGATACCTGCTCCTGCCAGCGTTGGGGCTGCCAGGCTCCATTTACTGCCAGTCATGGTGGTGCTAAAAAGCTAAAAAGTCCTGGTTTATTTCTTCTCCTTTTTTAGATTTTAAAGACTAGTTTTGTTTCTGTAATTATGAATTTTTTGTTTGTGTGCACTTCATTGAGAACAGATTGAAAGTTAATAAGAGGGATTGTAGACTTAAGCTATAGGCTGTTCTCTTTTACATGCTGAGACCATTGTGGTGTGCTGAACTACTATTCTACTACTGTATACTTACTCTATATTGCATACTACATGCTACTCCAGTCATTTTTAGACTGCAGTGATGTTACTTCCTGAGCTCTCTGGCTTTCTACTCAGCTCATACATTACTCTTGTAACTCTTAAATCCTAGATTTGAGGAGATTGACTAATCTATTTCAATCACATCAGTAGACAAAGAAAACAAATTGCTTTGACAGCATTTCTCCCCTATTCGATACTTGCGAAATGACAATTAGTCTAGAGCCTTTATGGCCACCAACAAGCGACCTTGGTAATAGCTGTTTGTACTGTTTGTGCACTTGCGTACTGCTTTCTGTTGGTCACAGCTGGAAGCTGAACGAGCCTACTGGTTGCAGGTTGCATAAGACATGAGTATGAGAGAGATTATGACTGTGATTTGTTTCCTGATGTAAGAGGCATAACGTCAAGAAATAGCATTTGTATAAATGGCTTTGATGTCAGTTCTTCAGTGATTCTTCAAGCAGCAAAAAACATTGTGTCTCCAACAATGAACTTCTTTTTTCAAACATCCCTCTTCCATGACCATTTGCATATTGTTTTAAGCAGCTGCAGGCTTCACTGTAAACTACCTCAATGTTTTTGGACACTTAACAGTAGTAGTACAAAGATGCTTATCAACTCCAAATGCTCCCGCATACGATATTTCAGAGCACTTTTAGGTCCTTTCAACACTAGATAATGGAAACTTCGATTGTTACCAAGAGGTTGGTGCCCTGTGATGCCTCTGTTGCCAGGCTCTCTCATTGGCTTTCTCCCCCCGCTGCGCAGATGTTTACAAAGAGACATCACCAGCTCACATTAAAGGGTTCAAGTTGTCCCCTCGGGCTGTTGCTATGGAAATAACCCTGCTATGGTCGCTCATTCATGTTTGATTAATTGTTTTTCTGTGCTGTTGCCTCTACAAAGACCTCATCATGGGAGCATTTCAACTTGAAAACAAGCAATAGAAAAGGATGAATATGTCGTAATCAGTTTTATTTGGACTTTGAAATATTCTCTCCTCCTGCTGTGTGGACATTTTGTGGATGTTCTGTGGTGATAAAAGTCTTAGAAATTGTATTAGTGTTGTATTAATGTTAATAAAGCAATGCCTGTGAGGCCATACAATCATAAAGACCATTTACCTGGACTGAGGACAAGCATTTTGCTTTTTCCCCCTACTAATTTGCACTGTGTAGTGCAGTGCTGAGCTACAGCAACCCACTGGGGCCAATTAGGATGCCAGCAGAGCCAGGAAGTGCATAGCAGATGCTTTTGCCACTATTTATTAAAATCCAATCTGCGGGGGCCCCTCCAACAGCTCGTAAACTACCGTTAATCTAATTAGCTCTCACTTGCCACTGTTTTCACCACATTACCAAATACTAAGGGCCTTGACTTTGCAATTTTAGGCTGATTAAGTAGGTCCAGAGCTCTTAGGCAGAGCTGGTAGGAAGGAGCTCCTCAGAGCTGCCAGTCATTTTCCAGAGTCGGATAAATCATGCAGCTTAGTTCAGCAGTGGCTTTGGGCTTGAGTTTGAATTAAAATATCTGCAATATTGGAGTATTGGTGGAAATCAAAATCCACATTGCCTGCTCTGTAGTTCAAGCCCACATGTTTGAAAACACTAATGAAATACTCCACATCATAAAGACCTTGTTTATTTGTAATGGCATGGTACCAGAACTGGATACAAATTCCATAATGGGCTCTTTATAGATCAGGTCTATACGATGCCCACGGATGTCCTTTGATGTCTTTTAGATCACGATCATGAATCTGCACTTCCGGTTCATTATTGTTTGGGCCGGGCTGTGTTTTTATTTGATGAGTGCTGCTCTCTGGACAAGTGCCTGGTTCTACTCAGAGATCTGTGCAGCGGCTTTGACATGCAGTCCTGCTCATTGCTTACAGATGGGCAGTCTGACATGGAGCTGTAATCGCTACCAGATGAGTATATATTTTAAGACATATTCTAATCTATCATGCGGTGGTGAACTAGATGTTGGGAATACACAAAGACTAAACTAACAGAGTGACTGTAAAATAATTGACAGGTAGTATAAGATATGAATATAAAATAGGAACATGCTGTTTAAGTTGACGATCACACATTGTGTTATATTTAAACAATTTTAACAAGCATCCTGTTTTTGGGATTCCAACCATGACGTTTACAGGCAGTCTTAGTGTAGAGAAAGTTGAATCATTCAGATCTCAAACAGCTTTGTTTACATTCTCATCTTGCCTGCCAACATGTTGTAAGGCCACATTCTTGACAGCATTACACACAGGGGCACTTTGAAATGTGAGGTGAAACCGATATCTAAATTCAAAGAAATGCATGTAATCAAAACAAAAATGTAAGCCCACATGATCCCCTACCCTTATTAGGGAAACTCAACAAAGACTTACTAACTCCTTCTCAAAATCCATTCCAACATTTATTCTCTTCCGCTCCAAATCATCAGATCATGCAGTCAAGTAGAGAAGACTTGATGTTGTAATTCATTTTAAATACATGATGTTGGAAAAACGTTGTATTGTATTCATCATTTATCATACATTCCTGTACTGCCTGCATCCTCACAAGCTGCAGCTAACAACTGGATGGATGTTTCAGGTGGCAAACGTGCTTTTACATTTTTAAACCTGCTGACTTTGTATGAAAGACGTGTGCTACAATAACTTCATGCCCTGATGTTTTTGTTGCACTACACAACCTTCAGGAACCCACTTATTCTTTAAGGCTGCGAGTTATACTTGTGGTGGAAATTGCAAAAAAAGTATATATGGCATCTTAAAATTGCATTATTCTCACTGCTGCTTCTCTAACCACGGCCATTTATCTATTTATAAACCCACAAAGGCTTAGAGTCTGTAACAGCTGCACTAAGCTGTGCTTCTCTTCAGTATGTGGGTGGGGAAAGGTCCGTGCTTCTACTGGGATTTATTACAATGTGCCACGCATACAATTTTTTACAAATGTAAAAATTCCCTCTCAATAAAAGGAGTGTGAATATTGGAATTTAGATTTATCAGGTGGACAAAAACAGTGGTAAAATAAAATCAGTTATTGCAGGTTTAGGGATGACCAATAAAAATCATGCTTGTTAATTTCAATACACTGAAACAGGGTTTCGCTGCCAGTTCCTCATGGTCTGGTATGACCAAATTGGCGTTACTGAAAGCAAGCTGCTATAAATCTGTAATTGCCCCTTTTGACCACAGCTGTCACTGTTTAGCAAAAAACTATGTGTCTGCAATCAGTCCATCGATCAATCGTTGCCTCCTCCCTGTTTAATAATACTAATTATAATCAGCTTTTTATACTATAGTGAGCTTTTTCATGAACCATCATCTTGTGTTATCACTGACAGGTGACAGGCTTGTTTGCAGAAATGAATGTACATACCAAGGACATTCATTTTCTTTCTCTATAAATTTTAATATTAACACCTTTAACCAAAGCGAAGTGAAAATTTTAATTCACAACATACTGCATGGCATAAGCCTCTTTCATGCCTCTTAAAAAGCATACTTTAAAAGATTTAACATTTAGGAAGCTAAATACTGAACACGGCAATGCAATATGTGCCTTCCATTTCGGAGAAAGTCCCCTAGTTTAAACTACTTTTACTGGCTTGGTCTTTGATCAAAGATTATTACACTGCCAATCTTTGATGGATGTTCTTGAACTGCTGTTTTAAAGAGCCTTTTCCGTATCACATTTGGCTGCTGAGTAGTTCTTGTACATTGTCTCATTGTTCAGGCCTGTGCACATTCAAACAACATTTCCCTGAAAAAAATAGCATGTAAAAATGGGTTTATTTTGTTTTCTTTGTTGATGCTTGCACACTTACTCTGTACCACAAACTGTATAACACAGATGTTTGGCTTGAAATCCACAGAAGGGTTATAGACTTTTGTAGTGGATGGAATTCAAATTTGACTTAGAGATGTGCTCTGCATCATGCGTTGACGTAATGACCATCACTAGAAAAGAGAAAGTGTATCCGTTCATCACCTCTGAGTAGTTCCTGTTTGTTTTTATGGCCTTTTGAAATCGATGCACAATGCAGCACTCTCCACTTTGCTGCTCAGTGTATATGAAGATGATGATGATGATGATGATGATGCATATATTCAGAAGGCTGTGATTGGACAAACACTTTTATATTCTCCCATACTATTACCTTATTTTATTGTATAATTTAATGTATCTTAAACTCTGTCAGTCTCTGCGTCTGAGCCCGTCCTTCTTTTTGTTATCAACCCTCTCTACATCACTCCACCTCCCCTCCTCCTTTTATCTGCTCTCTCTAAATCAAGCCTCTCTCTCTTTTCCTTTGCATCTCACACTCCTCTCTCACTTCCTTATTCTTCCACCCTCTCTCTCTCCATCTCTCTCTCTGCTGTTTTGATAGTGACGCGGTTATCAGGCTGTCAATTCTAATCTTGTCTTGCCAGTGCAGTGCTGTCCATTCAGAATTACTGCTACCCTCCTCCTCCCTATCTGTCTCCCCACATCCACCACCCTTCAGACAACAGAAACGCTGATAGGATGAGCTAGCTAAGGCTTACTCTATAGTTCAGTCTTTTGCTAGTAAATTAGTAACATGTTTACAAAATAAATTTAGATCGTACTGCTCTGTACAGGACATGGTGGTCTTACCTAGCAACAATGGTGTGCTGTTTTTGGCCATCAAGAAAAAATTAACTAAATATATTCCTGTGTCATTGCACGGACCATAATGTGTACAAAGCACTACGTTTTGTATACTGCAATGTGCTAAAAGCTGGCATTTAATATGTTGCTGAGATTCACAATATTGTTAAATTTATCATTGGATAATAGAGATATGCCTCTTTAAATGAAAGTTTTGCTAATTTTCACAGAGTTCTTGTTGACTGCTTTTGTTAGATTTAACATTCTGGCATCTTTTTTAAAATAAATTTTTTGGAAGAAAGGTATTGAGTACATGGTCTGTAAATGGGCCTTTTGTCTGTTCACGTTCACTTTTTTTTTTTTTTCTGAATTCCCCTTTTGCAAACGAAATTTTGTTTGTTTTTTCATCTGAAAATAAAAAAAAACAGTCAAAGGAGAGCAAGAGAAGCAGAAGAAGACAATGACCTAAAGCAGACTTCGGCACATGTTTGCTGCAGTTTATGTTACTGAAATGAAATGTGACATCATGTCACATGATGATATCTCCAGCACAACTACACTGATGCAGGACAGGAGATAAATGTCCAAAAGTCCAGATTACAAATGGTAGACGTCAGGATCCAGTGTCAGAACATCAAAATCAAAAAGCTACTTTACAGACTCATCATTTTGCATCAACAGTCACACAGGTAGAATTCCATCGTCGAAGAGGACCAGATAAACAATCTCTCCACTGACAGATCAGACAGTAGACCAGAATGCAGTGCTGCCACAAAATGTTGCGTTGTGAATATGAGATGTGAATCTCTTTTTTTCTCAAATGACAACAACAGCTGTCATAATCATTATAGTTCTCTACACAGGCATGAGAAAATCAAAGAAAATTAGCTTGATTTAGTGGATATTTGCTGGGTACTTGTTTATTCACTAGCAATAATTTGTAAAGACCACTCTTATGAATATGTTTGTGATTAAAACAGTAGATAGTAAAATAACCAATGGTTCCAATATATAGGTCATTTTAACAAACAGTGTTGTTCCTTAATTTCATAATCTTTTCATAATCTCTTTCGATCGCCAGGTTATGTGATGGTTCATTCGATCTGTAGGCTTAAGATTCTCTCTTCGCTTTTCAAAAAGTTTGACAATATTTTTCAGGGTGTCCAGTTAGTTATAGTGTGAGCTCCATGGTAACGTTAGCTCAGTATTTTGAGTTGTAAACTAAATTATATGACGGTATTGTGATGAAACACAACAATGCATGTGTTAACTATAAGATTTCTTTCCAAATTGTTAAATATCAGAATTGCATGGCTTGGAAATGGCTCAAAACGGCATCCACTGTTTTAAATCATCCCTGAACCTTACCAGGCCAATCTATGTCATTACATTTATATTTGAAAAAAAAAGTTAATAGCCTCTAATCAGAGGTTGGGGAATATCACGGAAACATAGATGTTTGGGATTCAAGCGTGACAGTTAGGCAATTCATTTTTCACTCTTGTATTTAGTCAGCTCTAGTCCAAAGGTAGATTGCATATTTTACTAAGTAAAATCAAGATTTTCTTAGATTTTTTTCCATTGGCCTTTTATGCTGAGAAATTCACAACCCACCCTTGGAGTGGGGGGTTCTGAAGGTCTTCTGGGAAATGTAGGAAACCACTGAGTAAATGTTGATTAGACAGGCTGACAGAAATTGAAAGTAAATTGAAAATCCCAGATTGATTATGTATCTAACAGTGTTTAAGGCTGGATTTGTCCTGTAACTGTAATACCAAAGGGAGTGGAGTTTCTGTTTATTGTACTCTTTTCAGATGCACCGTATGTATAGCCATCTGTTTTATTTAGTCTTTCAGGGTTTATTGAAATTTCTTCTGTCCTCCTATAAGTTCACAAACATGAACAATGAGAGACACAATAAGAGAGGAAAATAAAGAAATGGAATAATATGCTCCTTGCCCTCCTGGTTGATTGCATGTAGCTGCAAGATGTTGTGTGCCTTTGCTCTTTCCTCTGTATGAGTACATGTGAATTTTCCTGCAGATGATTTAGCCGTCTTTTTTTCTATTTTGTCATTCCATTAGCTCTACCTTCAGTTTATTCTATTTTCTACTTCAAAGGCTTGAGTGTAACAGATGTCGTTTCAAATGCCTGTCTTCTGCCTCATTGCCTAAAAGTGACGGATGATTATTTTTTAATGAAACCAGGCGTAGTCACACAAAAAAATGAATATTACCTGTAAGCTGTGAAATAGACAAGCAATACTTTCGCATCACCCTGAATGAGAACATCCATTCATTTCCACACATCACAAAAGCCATTTTGAAGTTTTTCTTTAGCTGCCAAATGTGCTCCTGGACCTTGAATTTTGATTAGTTAATTTCATGCTGTGTAGAATACAGTGTGTTGTTTGGCTGCAAATGCTTTACTGAAACAATGCAATTTTCAAAGGCAGTCGTTTCCTGCTTTCCAATTGACAGTTAAGGAGAAAACATGGCTGTTGCTTAATCCTGTGATAAGTATGCATTAGATGGATGTGAACGTCTTTAAATGTCCTCAAGTTGCTGTTTGATACGTGCGCAGGGACAAATCTTTTTTATGGTTTGTTCTCCCTCCCTGCTGAGTTTTAACACCGAAACCCAGGATCAGCGGATTATAAAAGAGAATGTTCAAAGCTGTTTAAAATTTCTAAAATGCAACCTGATGAAATAGGAACTTGGCCTTGGATATGGGAGTTCACTCTCACTTCAGTCAAAGCAATATTTGAATAACTCTCAATAACCCCTCACCCCTAAATAGTGCACATAAACATCCTTCATTTGATATAATACCAATGTTTATCATTATATATTCAGTATGTCATTATATCTTCTATTATATGGGAGGAAATTGGATTGTTATTTCCTGCGTTTATAGCTACCAAGAAATTTAGCTGATGTTCCACTGATACTAATGGCAACATCAAGCCGTCACTTCTTCCTCGCCATCCTCACTCAGCTGCACCTTCTCTCTCACTCCCCCTGCCCTTCCTCTCCCTCTTTCTCCCTCCTTCTCCCGTGCTTGATGTGTTCTCTCCTCAGCAAAGAAGGAAATTTCCATATAGAATCACAACCAAGATCAGGTGACCTGGATTTGACTCCCCGTCAAAACCCTGCACAGAAAATGAAAATGTATTCATGTGTATTTGATCGAGTACATCACACAGATGTGAGCCGTTTTTGCCTCCTGAAAATGTAGTGAGATTGCAGTATGTTATTGTTGACAAACCAACTGGGTACAACCTATGAAAATATAGATTTAATATTTTTTTTCTTTATGGTTTTCTCAGAAAGTTGAATTGTTTGTGATCTACATGAAAAAATAAAAATATAGATTTAGATCAAATCTGAAAATACCCATAAAATCAGCAATTGATACCAATAATTGAATTTGCCCTGAACCATCTTCCACCTATCCCATGTTTGGCCAGTTTCTCCTTAACCCCACCTCCCTACCCCCCTCAAACACCCCAGAGGCTAACCTGTCTCACTGACGTCCTGTTAGTCTTCATTCACCCATGTCCGTAAATTGATCTGTTTTCTCTTCTCAGAACAAGCTGCAGCTGCCCTTCGCAGAACTCTGCTGTTTTTACCCTCTTTTCAGCGTTAATTTAATTTTCTAGTCGGCTATTTTCAACGATGATTGGCGTCATTACTTAATGTTGATGTTTTTTTTAAGTATATATTAACTTTGCAAAAATCAAGAGTATCTTATCCAGTCAATGCTCCGTGCCCATAAATACACTGAAAAGACTGATTTATGACCAGCAATGTCTTTGTCTTTTTTTATCTCATCTCCCTCCCTTTCCATCCCTCTTTCTGACTCCAGATAAGCAGTGAGAAGCGGGCCTCCGCAGAAATGATGAAGCCCAAACCCAAACCTCAAAAGAAGAAGAAGAAGAAAGACCCCAACGAGCCGCAGAAACCTGTGTCTGCCTATGCTCTCTTCTTCAGAGACACCCAGGCAGCCATCAAGGGACAAAACCCCAATGCCACCTTCGGGGACGTCTCCAAGATTGTGGCCTCCATGTGGGACAGCCTAGGAGAGGAACAGAAGCAGGTACAAAACATGCAGACCTGGAATATCTGAAACAATAAAGTGGGGTGAAAATTATTGCAAACACAGTCAACATACACGTTATAGACTAGAAAAAATAAGTTTTAGCCGGAAGGAACAACTATCACCTCCACATGTACACAAATTTAGTACTGAATGAAAAAATGTACATACATTTTCTATGCTTGCACAGAACGTTTTTTACGATCAAAAGGAACAAGTGCACATATACATGCATGCACATACACTCGCACATATACAGTCCCATGCACACATTCTGGTTTAACCAGTAGATGGCATGTGTGCTGCAGCAGGCTGGCAGCCTTTCCTTGGCATTATGTGCTGTTGTAATTACCAGAACATTGCTGTGAGATACAACTCACCTTAATGAGCTAGTTCTTCTCTTTCTAAAGATAATCCATCCGTTTATCCCTGGTCCCCTGACTCTCATAACAATGATTTTCTTTCTAAATTTAATTCAAGCAAAGGGAAGGAGGAGACGGTTTGGGGAGTAGTCTGTGCAACAGCAGCTGTAAAACAGTCTGAGACTAACAAAGTTGGGCGTTTTACACGCAAAAAAGGGTAAATATGGGCTAATAGAAACGCACCTGGGGAGATTTCATGAGTCTAGTAATGTTTTTTTATGCAGTGGGTAGATTCACTTCCAAATTTCATTATGCAAAGGTTTCTTCTGAGTTTTTCTCAGCCGTGTAGCTAAAAAGGATTTTACAAAAATATAGTAGACAAAGTGAAATTCATCTTCTTTGCCAAAACAAAACTCACACAAAGCTCCAGGCCTAGGTACAGTCCACACTTCCTGTGTCCCTCCAGTCTCCATAGCTGATACCTCCGCTTCATGCATCTTCATTGGCCGCCTGACAAGCAGGGATATGTGAACTTCTCATTTCCACTCTCCTTATTTATATCTCTCGCTTGCTATTTTGATCCTGCCTAGAATACAGAATTAGTAAACCCCCCCTGTCCTTGGATTTAGCTCAAGGGCATCTTGGCTATCCAGGATGAGTGGTCTATTGTTTTTGTAGCTGTTTAACGTAAACTTCAACGCAACAGTAATATGCTAATGATGACAGAGTTATAGGGGGTCATGGTGTTTTGTGTTATGGGTAATCAACTCCAAGAGAAACTACATTTGTTAGCTTCTTTTGCAATTAGCAATTCTCTTGGGATGAGGAAGGTTTTCTTTTCAGAAAGGTTACTTTGTGAAGGCAATATTCAAGTGCTTTTAGGAAAGACCAAATGTATCTGTAGCACCAAGTGTGGAACATTGTTAAGAAACAAAGGCTGGCATGATCAAATTAGTAATTTATTTTGTTGATTAGATATTCACTGATTTAAATGAACATTTTGCCAATTTTACAGTATTTTG
Source organism: Anoplopoma fimbria (assembly GCF_027596085.1). Classification (NCBI taxonomy): domain Eukaryota; kingdom Metazoa; phylum Chordata; class Actinopteri; order Perciformes; family Anoplopomatidae; genus Anoplopoma; species Anoplopoma fimbria. Next base: position 10,220,908 of record NC_072460.1, on the reverse strand, counting down.
ATAAGGCAAAGTTCTTGAACAGCTGGTTGTGTTTGGACAACATTTAACATTTGAGAAGCTTTGCTGTCTTTGCAAAATGTAAAAAAGGGGTTTGTAGAAAAAAATGTTTATTCCAAAGGTAAGGTATCGATCAATTAAATTATTTTGGTATCAGCACCAGTGCATGCATTAGCACAACTATAAAATAAGTTACTATCTAGCACTGCATAAAAAGTACAATGCATGCAAACTTTGGATTTTTTCTGAAAAAACATACTTCTTTCTCCTTTTTGTTTTGCATAATAGACATAATTTTGCCTATAGCTCTTATAGCTAATAGCCCCATTTCACACTATCTACATCCCACACAGACGATGCCTGGAAAAATTACCTACATGCAAAAACACATCCACATAAGCCCACATTCTTTATGGAAACACACTAAGATCATTCAAACACTGCAGCAGCAGTTAGTTGTATACTAACAGAGGTTTGTATATCACACTAACAATATGGAAGACCGTTTCAAACAAAACTCATATACAGGCAGGGATCGCATCCTAATGTGCTAAATGACAACAACCATTCTGGTGAATCACTAATGTCAGTTGGTATGCTGATAGGAGTGTTATTGTGGAGCTAAAAGGAGAGAGAGAGAGAGAGAGAGAAGTTCCAGTTCATTTCTCTAGGTGGATTGGAATGGAAATGATGTGTTGCTACGATAGATGGAGACACATTGAGATGTGGGAGTTTTAGTGCTGTGATGAGGAAATAGAGGTGTTCTGTACCATTGGTTCTGATGGAAAGAAACATTAAGGAGGTGTGTGTGTGTGTGTGTGTGTGTGTGTGTGTGTGTGTGTGTGTGTGTGTGTGTGTGTGTGTGTGTGTGTGTGTGTGTGTGTATATGTGTGTGTGTATATGTGTGTGTGAATGATGTGTTTAAGAAAGTGTTAGATAAAAAGTATTTGTGTGTGTGTGTGTGTCTGTGTGTGTGTGTATTTAAAGACAGACATGTGTGTCATCACATTTATGAGCTTGTCAATCTCTCCGAAGTTTCTCGTTTTTATTTTTTTTCTCTCTCTTCACAGGCGTACAAGAGGAAAACCGAGGCGGCTAAGAAAGAGTACCTGAAAGCCTTGGCCGCGTACCGAGCCAGTCTGGTTTCCAAGGTAACGCTTATGACACACAGGCCCTGGCTAAGACTGATGATTGATTGGATGGAAAATCCCTGTTAATGGGCTGGGTGGGGCTTCCTTGGGATGAGGTGGTGTGGTGGTGGGGAGGGCGGGTGTGTCTGATGCAAAAGAGCAGTCCGTATTAGGAACAATACCTGATTTCCATAGGGTGCAGATGTTGGGGGTTGGGGATTGTAGTTGGTATGGTGATATAGTTGGGGGAGGGGTCAGCACAAGCATATGGCCAAAACATCTATGAGGGATGGAGGAGAGAAAATGATTGCTACCTCATGTGCTATACATACAATCAGGTTAATGTTTTATATGTATCACTAGAAAATACAAACCCTAATGTATCTTACCCCAATAGACACCTGTGCCATGCATTAGCTCATCGATTTCCACCATCTCATCGTTTACAACAGGAAGTACATCCTAATCAACAGAAGCAATCATGGGCTTTTCTGTTGCTTTTCCACCTCTGACACCTTCCTGCTAATTTAAATCTATGACATCCTTTTTGCCAAGTGAATGATGCCGTCTTGTATGCACCAGCATAGTAGCACTGGGAATAAAGAAAGGCAAGGAGGAGGGCTGTGGTTTGCATTGTTTAGTGCCGTCTTGTATTAACAACACACAATGTAGTGTGGAGAAGATTTCTTTTGTCATTCCATTTGTTCTGCAGGCAAACACGGCCTCATTTCTCTGCCCGGGCTCCTGCATATATATGTGTGTGTGTGTGTGTGTGTGTGTGTGTGTGTGTGTGTGTGTGTGTGTGTGTGTGTGTGTGTGTGTGTGTGTGTGTGTGTGTGTGTGTGTGTGTGTGTGTGTGTGTGTGTGTGTGTGTGTGTGTGTGTGTGTGTGTGTGTGTGTGTGTGTGTTTTCCCATCTATCTGTCAAGGTGTCTATTGATCATTACCCCGGCCCTTGCTCTATTCATACAAATGGGCTCCATTACCTTCTAATCAACACTGATGGTTGGAGATGAGCAATCTGACATCTTATCATAGGGGCCTGGGGAGGGTGGGGCAGGGTGGAGGTGGGGGCATTTTGTTGGTGGTGCACCTGGTCAGATAATACCAAAAATGAGAAAGTTCAACTTTGGGTAATTTTTGTGTTTTCCTTGTTTCCCCATCTGTCAGTTTGTCTACATGTGTGCGTTAAGTGAAAGCTGTCAGGCCGAAGATCGACTGAAATTTAAATACATACAGTCTTGTTACACAGTGAGCGTCAATATGCTGAAAAAGATTTGCTGTTGGGTGTTTGAGTGTCAACTCTCCTAAAACTGTATTGAACAGCTGCATCATGCAAGCAAGACACACACGTTCATTCTGTTAGAACTGAAGAAAGCAGTAGGGAAATGTTTAAAGGGAAATTCTGGTATTTTGCCACCAGGGTGTTATTGACATATATTTTTCTATAAAGGGTATTTGCCATAATAACTTTTCATTCATCACCCAAGTGTAAATGTAACATAATCTTAAAAGAATAGTTGAACATTGTGGGTAATTAACTTTCTAGGCAAGAGTAAAATAACACCTCATGTCTGTCTTGTAATCTAACTGTGAGCTAGAAAGCGAATCATTTATTTCCCTGACTATTCCTTTAAACCAGTCCAACAAAAAGTAAGGACAGAAAGTAGTCCCTTAGAAATCCTTGCAGCTGTTGTAGCAAACTACACTTCCTATTCAACTTGCCTGACATACATCAGTATAATAAGAACCAGGTTGACAAGTACCGGGATTTCCCTTTAAGATAAAGGTCAATTCTGCAGGGTTTTTTTAAGAGTAATGGATGCTGCCATTGAAAAAGAGATGATTGATGAAGGATGATTTACATGTAATTAATTGAAAGTAAGTTATGTCATTAAATTTCAGTTTTATTCATCCACAGACATACAATGACCCTGAACCAAAAAGTGCCCAGCAGACCAGCCAGTCCTCTCACATGCTGCCCCCGAAGCAGCCCCTGTACAGCGTGCCCCCCCAGCCCTCCTCACCCTACCTGGGCCCACCTGGCTCCTTCCCCCTCTCAGACCTCCAGAGCTACGCAGGGCCGACCCGCCACACCCTGGCCCAGACCCTTAGCCAATCCCAGATGCTGCCGCCCAGCATGAGTGCCTCTCCCCCAGCTCCCTTCCAGATCAGCCCACCCCTGCACCCCCACGCCCAACTCTCCCTGCATCAGAGCTCCCTGCTCAACCAGCCAATCCGCATGCAGCAGTCGCAGCCAATCATCTCACACCAAATGGGGCTCCAGGCGCCTCTGCATTCCCCCCCTCTCAGCCAACAGGTTGGTCCGGCCATTATTGAGATTAAAAAATGAATCATGAATATGATGAAACATGTACATCTGGTAAATCTCCTCATATAATCACCTTATAAAATGTCTCATTATTTCTTATTTTTTATCACCTTTTACAATTTCTAACTATTGAAAAATACTGATATATAACACTTCAAAGCATTGTTTGAGCATTACAGAACCAAGGGTCTGTAATGCCTTTTCTGCCTATGATTCAAATTCAAATAATATCCAATGATTATATCAGTTGCTGATAAAAATGGGACTACTCTCTATTCAATCTCATTGTATTGTTTAACAAGCCTCAGTCGCATTTTAGCATATATATCAAGAAGAACAAAACACAGGCTGCAAAAATATGTTTAAAATTTCCCAAATTTAGCTGCGAATTTACTTTCCTAAAGTTACATTTCTCCAATCCAGCAGGGGTTTTTCATGGTGGTGTAAGAAGTGTGATTTTAAAACCCAATTTAACCAAGCAATGAAATAAGAGAGAATAAAAAGTGCTCAAGACCACTGACAGCATTTGGCTTCATAAAGTATCATGGCTCAGCAAACTCTTTTGGCTGGCCATTGCAAAGCTACAAAGATATAACCCATCTCCTCTCCCTCCTCTCCGATCCACAGGGATTCTCCCATATTCAGGCTGATTACCAGAACAGTGTCGGGGGCTCACAGTCTCCAGGGGCCCCTAACCCAGTGCATGGCCAGAACCCTGACTGGGACGGCGAGTACTGCAACAGGGACTGCGGACCTAACCACTGCAGGTGAGCTCGTCACACATTTTGTTATGGTAGTAGTGAATAATGGTTAACAAGAAGTAATCACAGAGTTAGCCAGGAAAAGAAGGTCCAGAATAAAAAAATGTCTTTGCCTCTTTAGATCCAATCCAGGACATTTGATTGCTGAGAAAAGTATTTGTCTGGCAGTTACTCATTTTCTAAATGAGTTGCTCTAAACCACTTCACTTTCACACTCAGAGACTCAGACAGTATTAATCATAAATTGCGATTCCTTTTCTAAAGCAAAGTATCTCCTTGAAATTGAAATGAGTAATGCAGCAGTAGAACAACGCTATTACCGAGCTTGGAAGAAGCGTGACATCCAATTAAGTTTCCCTGTGTTTCGCTCAGCACACATTACCTTATTCAATCAAGCTATTCAAGCAGGTACAAGAGGAATGCTGTGTTGTCTCACACCTGAAACTTGGTGTTGCTATTCCGAGAGGCAGCAGAGCTGGAAGTCAGTATCTCCTGTATTTAGAGCTGATTCATCTTTATGTCAAATGGGATCACGCTTGGGTCGAATCATGTTTGATGCTCTTTGAAGTACATTGAGTCTCTGCGTAAACCTTTTCCCTCAGTGTCAGATCATGGTAGTTTGGAGTTTTGGAGCATGCTAAATAATTTCCAGTGTGTCAGTAAAGAGAACTGGAGAACAGACTTTGTATTTGACGTTTCGAGTACCAAGTGATCTGCAAATTCTGACTTTTTATTTAAACTGATTGATGTCTGTTGTTTTTCAGCAGCTTTTATGTTTCAGAGCTGCTATCTTAGCCAGGTCTTACTTGAAATAGATTTTATCATCTCGCTGGGATTTCCTGGTGAAATATAGGATAAACAGAAATACATGTAGTCAGTTATTGTATTCACATGTATCCAGACTTACATTAGTGTAATACAGCCTATTCTTCCTCAGCAGTGGCATGGGAGCTCGGGACAAGCCTCTCTACCTCACTTGAAGTTGAAAGACCTCCAAATGTCAGACTCCAGGGAGCTTTCCACCATAACAACAACGTCATCGATGTATCTGCTTCTACACCATTAGGTTTGTTTTTGTTTTATTTTTTGTGACGGATTCCCAAAATCCCAAAGACTGCTACAGTTACTTCACCTATTTGCCAAGCACTTAGATCGGCCAGAAGCCCAAGGCACTTCTCTTGCTTTTTTCTTTATCAGTGAACTTTTCACTTTTCTGTGGGGGCAGTGAGCTTTAAGCTCGTGCCAACATACTGGAAATGAGGACCCCAAAAAAAGTCTTCTTATTCTTTTTTTAATTTTTTGAAGATGCTCCCTCTCCTCTTCACTCCATTATTCTGTGTTTGCCATGGATTGCCCTCATCGGGTAGAAGAAATGCTCTAAGCATACTCAAAGTGTAGGGGTCATGGGTAGGAAAACTAATGCAGGAAACTAGAATATAGTCACCTCAGCAGGGTGGATGTACTTCAGGACATACTGGAACACCCCAACTGAGTAAAAGCAAAGTGAAATTATAAAGACGATAGTCACATACACTTTAGACGTTTGTAAATCATCCTCGCCCCTAGTAAAGGACTCCCTCTTCTCCTTTTCTTTCTCACAGAGTGATTGTAAATATCACCACAATGGATCCCTCTTATGTGTGTATTTAGCTGCAGTCCCTTACTTTCTTCTTCTTTTTTTTTTAAACATTTTTTTGTTTGGTTATGTGATTTTCATGCTGGCGGATTCAGTGAGGGTATACACACACTAAAAGCTGTGTTGAAACTGTGTTCACTGGTCTTGTTTCTCTCCAAGTGAGAGAGAAATGCAAAGACTGTAAAATGCTCCTCCTTAACTGGCAGAGCTCTGATAGAGAGTGTCACTCTCTTTACATGGCCTCAGGACGTTACAGAACTGTAGAGGTCAAAGGTTGATACCTCTCCTTTTAGCTCCTCCTCCTTTTGGTCAATAAGGACCGCCCCCACCTGTAACCCCGCTCACCTTTCCTTAGTCCTGACACCACTTGTACAGGTGAATTAAAAAAAAGTTGCTAAATGTGAAATGTTACTAAAGAAAAAAAAAACATAACAGTGGGTTTTAAAGTTTTTGACTAGTTTTATTAGGTGTTTTAGAATTGTGTTGAACTCATCTTTATCATTTTTTGTGAAGAAAAAAAATTCTAAAGATATTTTGTTTTTTCACTGTAGCAGGATATTTTTTGCGTTTTGGAGGAAGAGTCATGGGGGTAAATATTTTAAGTTTGTGTATAAACCTGCCAAATGTACCTCTTTAATTTGTAAAGCCAGTGATGAGAGAACCCATTTAGTTTTGTTGAATATCATATGTTTTACGATATGGTCATTCTATTTAATTTGGTTGCAGGTTTCACATCTATTTATGAATGATATGAAGTAACATTTTGGCTTATATTCATCAGGGTGCATTATTATTATTATTATTATTATTATTATTATCATTATTATTATTATTATTATTGATCAAACAACATTATTATTAGAATATTAAATATTTTTTCAGAAATTGTTGTTGGTGCAATACCAGTGTACCAGCATTAGATTCATTTTGTGTCACAAATGCTTCTTTTGTTTTCTTTTGTCTGTAATAAAATGTTTAAAGTGGATTGATGTTCATGTCTCTACTTATTTTATCATTTGGTTTACATTTCTGAGTCTCAACACATTCATTAGTAATTTGATGAGAAGCACCTGATACCTGCGGCACCGTGTGAACATACCTTTGCTTTCGCCTGCATGTGTCTGAGGTTAATAAGGAGAATAATCTTTGATGTTGTAGGAAAGTTGATGTGACTGCTGTCACGTGGCTCATTAAGTGAGGAGTTGAGGCACCACCATGTCCCTTTACAAAATTTTAACCTTTCCGCTCTTTTTTTTTTTCATAAAACCAGACATGATCAATATAGTATATAAAGCATTTTTCTGCCCGCTGGTCGCGTTTTCTGGGTGTGATAATGATGTGATGATGAAAACTTAGAGCTGATGCAGCAGTACACGGTCTTTCAGAGAACTACCTGAGAAGAAAAATAGGACTGCCTTTTACTTATGAATTTCACAGTTGGATTAAAGGTAGAATAGAAATGGAATCTATCATCTCTCTCTCTCTCTCTCTCTCTCTCTCTCTTTGCCCCTCTCTGTCCTTCTTTCGTGCTCTCTCTCTCTTTCACAGTCTTTCTCTATGTCTTGCTCACTGTTGATGATGATGATGATGATGACGCAGTGCCCCCTAGAGCTGATTCATAAAACTTACCATATTTCTTTTCACTTCATTTTCAAGAATCAGTTTATTACAGCTGAATGGCTTTAGCTCAACTGTTGGTGAAATTTAATGAAAATGAAGGAAGACCTTAACCCAACCATCATTACCTTTATCCCACAACTGTGGTTTTACTGGGCAGCTTCCAGATGTGAATGTGTGTAACTGTGTGAGCCTGACATGTAAAAAAAAAGAAGGCATTGCACTCAGCAAAAGTACAAAAAGAAGTTACAGTTGTGAGTAGATGAGAGCAGAATATACTTTGGATGCCAACAAAGGAGGAAAAAATTAAAGATTTCACACTTCATAAAGCTTTAAAAGCAGATGTTATATATATAAATACAGGTATACCTTGTTACAACTGCGTGATGGCAAGATGGTGTTGGACTGAATTTTACCCTGTTTTACCATCTCTGATTAATGCTCCTCTATCGCCATCTGCTGGCAACATCTAGTGTTTACAGTCGGTTTACAGTCTCTGGTTCCAACATCAAAAACTATTAAACCTATTCCCAACATGTCATGAAGAATATCCCAATCTGTAGGATCCTAACTTTTATTTTCATTATATGGCTGCTCAATAGTGCAAAAAATGATTTTGTCTAAGACCTCCACTTTAATAATAAGTTTGTAGTGAACAAAGCCCAAAAATGTAACCATGATATAAGATTTTTAAATGTTGCTCAAAAACCTTTTAGTCATTTTATTTTGGCTTTATATTTATTGTTTTAATATAACACCATTCGTGAAACAAGTCACCATGCTCAGGGGACAAATTGGATTTATTTCACTGACAAAATGTTTCTTATTTTATGAAAAATAGATCTTGAAGGCTCAATACAAACAACTAAATTATGTATAAAGATTGATGTTGGTGATGAATGTCTGCTGTGAAGTTGAGTCGATCTCATCTCAGCTAGTTATATACATTATTGAATTGATGCAGATTTAGTTTTTGCCCAGGGGTTATTTAACAACACAGATAACTGGCCAGGAAACATAACAACATACATTTTAAACTTTAATAACAAATAATGAAAGCATTTCATTCATGTTAAAGATTGCTAATAATAAACAAATTTAGGTATATTTAATCCCATAGATTTTACTTTCTATGTGAATAACAAAGTTCCTGGAGACCTTTAAAATATTAGATTTCACTCCACTGCTGGACTTAACAATTCCCTATGTACCTGTTTTACAAATCAAATGAACTGATCAAGTCCCTGATTGCAGAAGGTATCAGAATAGTCTACACGTCACTTGTGCAATATTGGCTCCTTGCCTGTCCAATCTCCCATCACTAATATTGTCTCCAGCAGCTCTGATACTGGTTCCTTCAGTAGCCATTAGACCCTCTCATTTCCTCTTCAAACGGATATGAACTCTCCTGACATCAGAGGCATCGGCAGCACCATTGTCTGACAGCCAACAAACAAGACAAGACAAACAAGAGAGGACAGAGCATTTCATACAGATCACTACCTAAACACTTGATGGCTGATATGATACCACCATTGGTCGACATTTTGAGAAAACCGCGCTGGGGAAACATCCTCATTTGAATAGAAGCTATCTTGTGTTTTGGGATTGCTTGTTCTATTAGAGGCTGTTATCTGCAGAGAGGCTTGGGTTGGCCTTTTGTTAACTGATGCAAGTATATTAGGACGCTGCATTTATGCAGCAGTGAGGAATCAGATTTACACCCACTGAGGAACACTTCTTTTGTGTGCTTTACAAAACACAAACAACCAGGCCAACTTTAAACAAAAATATGTTTATTGTTACATGTACCCTCCATGTTCACCGAAATACAACAGTTACAATAATTGACACAGGTACCTTCAATTTTTTAAATTAAAAATACTATATCATATATTATATATTGTTTTCTCCATAACACTTTTATAAAGCAAAATACCTTATCAATTCATACACACAGTAGCACTTTGTTCACAGAGATACAGTATGTTATGCATAACATGAAATATATGATGCGGTTTAAACAATCAATGATAAAATGTGTGTTTTTAGACACCCTGTGTTTAAATGTAATCAGAATTCTTTCTTTCACTAATGTGCTGTTTATTGTTGTGCTTGTATCTATCTGGCTGTTGAATAAGTAAAGCCCACTCATTTATTTTTCTCCAGTGGTGATGTGATGATATACACAAATAACCCAATAAGGCAAATAACTTCTTATTGTATCAGTAAAACCTGCATTTTTATGTGATGTTTTTACATGATTCAGTATATGACATTTATATTTGAATACATCATGTAGTGGAGAAGGTGAGGTATTTTCCAAAATTTGTATTAAACTTTCATATCCGCTTTTCTTTAATCTGGTGTATGCATTTATGGGTGTATGCATTTATGGGTGTCATTGTCATTAGATTGTAAATACAGATTCCAAATACATTTCCAGGTAGATTTATTTCCGCTGCTGTCAATTTAAAAGTTGATTGATTGTTGTCAAGTTTGTTGTGAGAACTTGGTCCAACTTCCATTCACCACTCATTCATCCACTTGCGTTTCACAAAAGAGAAATGCCACATTTCATCTCTCGCTGCAAAAATTATGTTACAACTTTCAGCCTTTACTTCATTCTGCTGTTGTTCGAAATTCTGAAAGCTTTGACTTAATTTAAATTGGAAGATATTTATTTTTTCTCTTTGATGTCTTCAACCAATACGGATTATTATCCAATTCCAGCTCATGTATTTGATCTGACAATGTCCTGCAAAACCCGGATTGTCAGATTTTTCAGGGGACTTAACATAACCTCCACCTTCCTTCATTTCTCTCAAATACTTTTTTTTCCCCTGGGGTCTTGAGTAAATTGACAATGTTCTTACAAAAACTTTAGGAAAACCTCAGATATTCAGTTTAAAAGTAAGATTTTATATGTAAAATATGAAAGCAAAGCTGATGTCACTAAATTTGCAACATTCATTCTGGACTTATAGTGACAATCAAACAAAAAAAAAAAAAAAAAAAAAGAATATCAGTACTACAATTGCTTGCACAGATAATATATACAAACAACACTAAACACTAACACTACAATGGAGTATTCTAAATACAACCAGAAGGACATCTAGGCAGGTCTTCAGTTTCTTATCATAATGCCTTACAAACAGCTGATGGTATCCACTGTCATTTCATCAAATATCATCACATATGGAGCACTGCATAACTGCATGGTTTGATGTGACAATAAAGTGATACAAGAAACAGACGAGCTTCACAGCAACACATCTTCAGGAAATATTACATACACTCCTTTATCTCACTTTAGTCTGTGCTTTCAGAAAGTGCTGTCAATTCATGTAACAAATGAATACAAAAAATATACAAAATCAGTTGTTACTAACACAAATATTAGTAGCATACGATTATAATGCAATCAGTGCTATGCTAGTTGAACGTTGCCCCCTCCAACCTTGACCTTATTCATACACCGTACACTGTGTCACAGTTTCTTATGTGAGGTCTTTTTACTTGAAATTAGTACATATGTCATTAAATGTTGCAGTAAGTCCTCAGTTTTAACTCAAAGGTCATACGCTTTCATATTTTATAAAACTGTAAACTATATCAAACTATGTGTAGTTTGTAGTTATCAAATGTTGTACGTTAGGCCACTAAAGTATCTGAATGCACCTTGTAAAACTGTGTTGGCAGCACATAATTACTCCCATTTTAAGATCAGGGCATGACTCTCCATTAACTTACTAACATGCAGCATGTTAGCATGTTCTAGCATTAAAGGAGATGTCATTGGCAAATTTAGAACATTTGGAGGGTTCACAAGATATGAACCCTCCAAATGTTGATATACCTTCATAGTTTTAAGGGTACACAAGAGCATATGTAAACCCCCCTTTACCAAGATTCAATACCAATTGGTTCCACAGTTATATCCAGACAAGTTAAAGTTTTGAAATTAATAGGCAATTCACGAGTGAATGAATGTAGACATATCAAGAATGTTCAGTCAAAAATATTGACACAATCCATCATCTTGTTCCGTCTGTCCAGCGTTATTCAGCCGCCTCACGTTGCTCCCTCTCCTCAGGAACAGACATGAAGATCTTTTGACAGAACATGGTGAAGAGTTCTGAGAAGAAACAACTCATCAGCGTCAGCCCTGTCTGTTTTCTTTTACTAGGTTACCGCAGGTTGTAGATTTAATTTAACATCGGATCAACATATTGGTTTCCGTCCTTCCTGCCGACTATATAAATAAAACAAATATATCACTGCCCACAGCTGCACTTGAGGAGATATTCTCACCTGAATTTCACAACAAACTGTAAGGAATGCTTCTCCGATCTTGCCTGAACAAATAGACAAAGACGGTATTAAAAAAAACTAAAATGTCTCACTCACCCAGCATCTTCTTGACCACATGAGGTTTCTTCCACTTGTAGCCCAGTAGGTACGCCGGGATGCCTGTGAGAATAATGCCGCTGCCTACCAGGCACTCAAACGGAGCTGCCCAGAAGGACACAACGATCATGAAGACACAGCCCAAAACGAAGGTCACAGGGATGAACAGATACACCTGCAAAGAGAAAATACCATAGATGTGGGCATTTGTTACTGTTAGAAAAGAGGAGAGTAGATAAAATAGCCTAATAATATTTGACAAATTGAATTTCAAAAATGAATTTCAGGGAATTACTTTTTTAACATTAGTGCAATAAGTTATAATCAGTAATATGTTGTAAAATGATACATGTATCTCTATATAGCTGGAAAAATCATGTAAAACCATCATAACAATACAACTTTTACTGATGTTGTGATAAGATAATGATACAATAAGTAGTTGAGATAATTTGCCTTATTGGGTCATTTGTTTATATTATCAAATCACTACTGGTAAATAAGTACATTTACTCACGTACTGTAATTCATTTATTTTCATTTTCTGCTACTTTATATTTCTACTCCACTACAATTCAGAGGGAAAATAATGTTATGCTCCTGCATTGATTTGATATGTTTAGTTACTTGTCACTACAAATTCTGATCAATAATAAAAAAAATAAAAAAGTTAACAAATGAATTATGATGTCTCATTATAATTTTAGAAAAAATCTAATTATAAATAAATTGTAAATGAGCCATTCCGCATAATGAGTACTTTTACTTTGGTAGTATTTTTTTTTAGCTATTTATTGCTTGTTAGAGGTTCATCTTATAAACAAATAGACTGGGAGCACTCAGGCTGAAAGCAAAGATGAAAGACTGGTCAACCAAAGTAATATTCCCATGATGGAACAGAAACAAAGAGCCATGTATGCGTGGAAACACCACTCCCTACTATTCTGAAAACACAGTATGGTTCCACCATAACAAGAGCAGTGATACAATGGTGCTTTCATTTTTTTTTGTTAAAGAAAAGAAAAGTGGATGCTCTATGAAACCAGGAGACGTGTTGATGTTTTGGGCAGACAAAAAACTAGCTGAGGTTGAGATAGAGCAAAGTCTTCCATAACTTGTACACCTCGCAGTGAGTCTTAAATCCTTTAAAAATGACTTTTCTTTAATAAATCTCCAGTGCAAAAAGCATTTACCAAATGCACAACACAGCCTCTTAGACATGGCTACTCTACCTTAATGGGCCTTCTTAGGTCGGGCTTGGTAAAGCGCAGCCAGAGCATGCCAGCAATGGCCATACCAACACACAGCCAGGTGAAGAAGCTGAAGAGATTGATGACAGAGAAGATGTCCTGCGAGAGGGCGTACATCATGGACAGCAAACACTGATAGAAGAGAAAAGGAAGACAAGATTGTATAAGACTTGTATACGTAGCATATAAACACACATATTTTGTACTCCTCAAGTTATTTGGAAATATGTGTTATGCTAAATGCCTTCATTCTGTGAACATTCACAGAGTTGTGACTAGTTTTAGAGGCTTTGACAAAAATCAATATCGTAAAATAAATCAATTCAAATAGCCATAATCAACTGTTTAAAATTGGAGGACATCTGTCAGAAAACTGTAGCAATTCTTTGATTGTAGATATATGTCAATAAAGGTCAAACCTGACTTAGTGCACCTTTATTTACTAAAACCTAATGTCATCATAGGTTGTTGGGATGATTTGACAACAAGCATTTCTAAAACCAAAAGTAACTTCCAGATCATAGCTGTTAGAGAGGCGTCTTACTGTGAAGATGAGGGATGGCACTGGTGTGAAGAGGTCTGTATGGACCAAACCTAGAGCAGCAGGGAGTTGACCCTCTCGAGCTCCAGCATAAAACAACCTAGAAGAGAGAAAGCTCTGTAGTGGTTATTTTGTGATGTAATAGTTGGCCTTGATAAAATGTTTAGCCTCAGATTTACTGTCATATCATATGAGACTTCACATCCTCCAAACATCAGAGAGTGTTCAACACCTTTAAGACCAATATTTGACTGCAATTTAATCATTGCAATTAAAATGCGCTCAAAACTGATTTGAGCAGTCGATCGTTTGACCTTATTTCTCACCCCTCTCCTGCATTAACTATAAAACATTGGTAGAAACTAGTTAAGTTGTATTCTCTCCATGCAGACACACACACCTTGCTGACGTGAACAGGGATCCGTTGACAGCTCCGAAGCAGGACAGTCCCACAAAGACAGGAATCAACCAGGACATCACACCAAGATGGTACTCCCCAAAACTCTGCCAAACAGCACAACATATATGAGAAAACACAGCCTACCAAAAAGATGCACCTGATCGACTTGATCGGCAAGTTGTAGCTAACTTTATGGCAGAAATACAAAGCTCACCACAGCAACAGCCTCTGACTCGACCATGACTTCAGGAGAGATGGTGGTGAAGTAGGCCAGGTTGGTCAAGACGTACACCACCGTTACTATAGGCATGGATATGATGATAGACAAGGGCAGGTTCCTATGGGGGGGCAGGGTCCAAGGTCATTTGATGAAAGAACATCCACCATATTCTCTAATAATATCTTATTGTTGCGATTGTTTTTGCGAGTTTAGTGATCTAATTTCATGCATTCCAGTTGGCAAATGTGACTATAGTATTTCATATCTGATTACTGTCTTACAGTGGTCAGTCATGCTAGACTTTATATTATAGAACCAAAAGCTCCCGCACAAAAGTCTTCTTCACTTGCATATGAGTATATTTCAGTAACAACGTTTCGGTACGTAGACCTTCATCAGGTTATTTTGTAATTTTCGAAATATTCTATAATCTATATTGTCTACCTAAGGTATTCTTCTACGCACCTGTCATCCTACTGGAGTGCAAAAGTTTTGTTCTTTTTAGACTTTATATTATAAAACTATGCAGCTGTAACCCTTAAATATGCAATTCTGCATATGCAAAACTAAAGTTTACAATTTGCTTTTGTCCAAAGAGCTGTGTATTCAGCTCTACAGCCGATTTTGAGTTTGCTTTTGTATTAGATTGTATTAAAACGTAAGGTGTATCGTGTTACTTTGTATGTATTTCCTCCATGCAAACAAATGATGGTAAACAAGCTCAGTCATGGATGAGGGTAGTCATGCTGTAGGCATGTACAATCCTCAAAACAACCTTCATCACATTTATGTCACCTCTCTGGATCGATCATCTCCTCGGTCACATAATTCAGGTAATTCCTAAAAAAAAGAAATACAGTTAAACAATATTTTAGCCTTTGAGTTAAAACTGGAATTACCGTACGTTTTATTGCAAAGCAAACAGTTGGCAGTTATAGATAAATTATTTCTATATCTGGTCTATAATTACATAAAAAAAAGGTCACAAATGCCTCACCAGCCTCCAAAAGCAAAGAGTCCACTGTACAGAGCCAAGACAATATTGTCTACTCCCAGTTTGCTGCCTTCAAATGCTTTCTCTGGTGTCAGGTACGGCACATCACCTGCACACACATAGAAAGAAGAATAAGTTAAAGGAATCTTAAACAACTGAAGCTCTCTCTACAGTAACAACTTTAGTTTATGAAGTAATCATATGGTTTCATAGAAATGAAATGGATTCTCATTTAGAGCTGCTGCAGTGTTCTATTTCTTGCATGAAGGCTGGTCTTTCGCTGTCTGCCCTTTGACTGGCCTGACATTTTCAACTAACCTATTGGGACTCTGTCCGAACACTTTGCCTCCAGGTTTGAGCATCTGGTTTAATGTACTGAAACATAATAAGGCGCTGTCCAGCTGACATTTGAAATATCTTCTGATAAGTAAACCTCAATCCTCTCATTTATCCTCAGCAGTTAAAAAATCCAGTTTATCATCATCGAGGGCAACTGCCATGTTGGCTGTGTGTGTGTGTGTGTGTGTGTGTGTGTGTGTGTGTGTGTGTGTGTGTGTGTGTGTGTGTGTGTGTGTGTGTGTGTGTGTGTGTGTGTGTGTGTGTGCGCTTGAAGTCTTGCTTCTGCGCGGCTCTCTCCTCTACCTGTTGCTTTCTGATGGTAATGACTCTGCTTTTGTGTGAGGCCTGTATTACACACACACATTACTTGCTCACTCTGTCCTCTCTCGCGCTCTGAAAGACCACAGTGTGACAACAGCCGGCAAGCTTTGCTGCCTAGTTTCCATGGTAACACAGCTTGGAGCACAATGGTGGTGGGTGTGGCCTTGCAAAAAGGGGAGGGGGTGGCAGGGGAGTTGCAGATGTAGCATGGAGCAAATGATGGACTGATTCAGTATTTATATATATGCTTTTCAAAACTGAAATTATATATATATATATATATATATATATATATATATATATTCAAGATAGAGTTGACACTGCACTTACTGCCTATTGTTAAGAACAATGATATGTTCACACTTAAATTCATTGCAAGGACAATGAAATACTGCAGGAACAGAAACAGTCTAATTTTTGCAGTCAGTGTTTCCACTATTTCCCCTATATGACTATATCACTTCTATCATATTCTGTTACATATTTCCCTTATTCTGTAACATAAACAGTATATATTTTTATAGAGGATACACATTGTACAGATGAGTCATTTATTAAACCAATTAAGCTCATCAGTGTTCAAGCTTAGAGTACACCCATGCAGACACACGTTTATTTGGTTTCACACTCGCTCACACTCAATCACATGGCTGCAGACAGACAAGCCTTGTGTTCTGTTAACTGCTAACAAACTGAAAGGAGGGCAGTCTGCTTGGTTGGGCTCATTAGTGTTAGTCAGCAATTTGTTGATCAGTAGAGACAAAAGAAATAAACCTGGGTTTCAGCAGCGCCAGTGAGACACTGAGACAATAATGTATATAACTATACTTTGATAATACCCTACTTATCCTATTCGTATTAGTTTGTAGCACTTACTGTATTCGTATTAGTCTGTTGCAATTATTGTTTTCGTAGTAATTTGCCTCTGCACTGTACTTTTGCTCTGGTTTATGCTTTAAGATGCTTGTTTAAGAAAGGAGATGCACTTATGACTTCTGGTGACCAGTAGTTCTCTTGAATACCTATGTTGAATACACTTCCTGTAAGTCGCTTTGGATAAAAGCGTCTGCTAAATGACTGTAATGTAATGTAATGTACTTGTTTTTATTTTATTATACTTATATGACCATCATTATTGCAATAAACGTGGGAAATAGATTAACACACGATATTCAGCTGCATGCTGGAAAAATATACACCTTGCAAAGTGAATGATGGAGAAAGCAATGTTTTTTTAGGATTGAAAAAAAACATACTTATACTTATTGGCCCATCAAAGAGGATTTAGAGCAAAGTATGATGATACTTCAGTTTTTAGAAAAAAGCCCCATTGGAAAGCTTTTTGAATATATTGAAACGGGTTTGAACCTGTCAGCCAATGGCAAACATACAAAAGTGTTTTACTGAGCATTAAAGTATATTTTATTTGGCTGACACATACCTCATCAGACACACATCCAACAAGAACTAAAGTGAAGATGAGCCAGCTTGTTTTTCACATGGACAGTCTAATAATAACAAACAAAATATTTTACTAAGTATCAACTTGTCTCACTTGTCCACTCAACCTAGCATCAAGTTGGGATCAAGATGTTTGTAGTTAGATGTAACATTGGAAGTTATACTAGACAGTGATAATGACTGAACTGCAAAACCCGCCTGCTAATTGATATTACCTTGAGTTATAACATTAGTCTGAATTTTGTGTTATTGTCGTTATTGTGTGTGTTGTAGAGCTGCAGCCACAGAATGCTATACGGCACAGATTTACATGATCTCTGAATGAGCCTGACCACAACCAACTATAAACCTGTGTGGCTCTATCAGTCTATGAGTAAGTGGGACTCACCTGTGGAAATCTGGATGAAGCCAAAGATGATGATGATGATAAGGGCTAGTAATTTGGAGGCTGTGAACAAATCCTGCACCTTGGTGGCCGCTCTCACACTGATGCAGTTTACAAACGTCAGGGTAGCTAAAGGAGGTGGGGAGATACATAGAGAATCTTACAAATTAAGCTCTAGGGAAATAATCACCTGCGATTAAGTGTATCAAATAAATGAAATGTTATTATTTGTCATCTGTGAAGAAAGAGAAGTATTTGCAAGGTAACCCCGGCCAACAACCCTCACTCACTTAGACACATGCAGGCAATGAGTTTGGCTGCACTGTCAGGCACGGCGCAGTTTGGGTACAGAGGTTTCAGAAGGTAGGTGGCAAACACCAGCGACACCACGTACTGTGATGACGGCCGGATAATCAGCATCTCCACCCACAGCTTTAAGAAAGCTGCCAGCTCGCCGTACACCTCCAGGATGTAGGTGTAGTCTCCCCCCGACTTGGTGATGGTTGTGCCAAGCTCAGCATAGCATAGGGCGCCCATGGTAGAGATCACTCCACAGGCGGACCAGATGATCAGGGAGAGCCCGGCTGAACCGGTCTCTTTGACCACGCCTGTCGGAGTGACGAAAATGCCAGAGCCTATGATGGTGCCTATGATCATTCCCACGCCGTTGAAGAGGGTGATGCTGCGTTTGAGCACGATCTTCTCCCCTTTGGCAGGCGTGTCGGTGGTAGGGCTTGTGGCAGTGGGAGCAGGAACCATAAGGGTTGATGGAGACGCTGGCTGCTCTACAATCAGACCATCTTGGTCCGGGTCTGCTTCAACTGCTGGAGAATAGTAGACAGCAGACCAGGAGATGAGTGTTTCATATTTGAGTTTAAACCATTAAGTGATGCCAGAGATCACAAAAAAGAGGACATCATCAAAGTGACAAGCGTTTTTTTGAAGTTTTTCTTTGCTGAGATATTTTAGGCTCTGGTTATTTTAACAGAATATAATACCAAACTTACAGATGTGTTTCTAATGTCTGTGTGTCAAGCAGAAAGCGATAGAAGCTGTGTGCATTCTGATTCAGCAATTTGGGAAAACGTGTGGCATGGACTACTGATTGATTTATAAAACCTGTTAGTGAAGAAACTATCTCACCTAATTCACCTCTCCCTCTGTTCATTTACACAGGCACATTATCAGGTAATTGTGCCCAGTATAGGGCCCTTATGGAAACACAAGCTCTATTTTTATGTATTATCTGTGACATTTCCTCACCTGTTACTAGAACACAGTATACCCAAAACACCATGAAGCATCTCTATAGCCACATCAATCAGTAGGTACTTTTGCATTAGGCAATGTTGCATCAGAGTGCATGGCGGACTAATGCAGCTCTGCACCATGTGGTATTTACAGGAGTGTGAGCATGCACTATACCTACCTCCAATCTTCTCCTGGCTTGCTGCCTTGGCAACGCTCTCCCGGCTGCTCCGTGATTTCAGCTCCGGTTCAGCCATCTTCCTTCTTAATCTGGGTCCCCTTGTCTTGTCTTTTTCCTCCTGCCCCCCTTTTTCTTCCTCCCTTTATGTCCCCTTCCTCCTCCTGCCTGGGTTTCCTCTCTTTCTCCCTCACGCACACACAACCCTCCCCCCAGCCCCCCAAGTGTGTCTCTAGCCCTTCCTGATTCGTCCTCTCTCACACACATGCACACACACTCTCCTCTTCATTTGCACACACTGCCTCCTTCACTCAGACTGGAATTCATCTGACCCTGATCCTCTCCCTGTCTCTCCCTCCCTCCGTCTCTCCAGGATACAGCAGGGAGGGGCTGAACCTTTGTGATGATGCTGTTGAGCTGCTGCTGCGCTACTAGCCCACGCCCACTCCAAATGAACGATGGGATAGCTTAGAGGGGGAAGTAGGTTACTGGCAGGCACCATTTGGAGGGGCCACCATGTGATGCTCTAATCTTTTTGTGTACTACCTAATCCAGTAGTAATGTCCATGTACGCCTGTGTATGCTCTCATGTCAGAGTGTATTAGGAAGGATGCTGGACCAGCACCACTCCCTCTAGTGGTGTCAACATGGGGGAACAAGTGTCTTTGTTCTCCCGCTGCTTGCAGAAAGGTGACACTGAAGAGAAAATGTACGCCCACTGGCCAAGTTCAGTGCACATAATGCAGAATATGGATGATGAGGCACAGTATCATAGTCAGTGTACTCCTACTGCACCATAACAACAGGGGCAGTATAGTATACTCTAGATAGAGACACACACCAGTTTGTGTAACAGACTTCTCAGGAGGAAAGTCAGCCATAGCTATAGTAGCAGTTTCTGGACAGATAGAAAGACAAATTGGGTGGCTTGGAATTTGACAGTCTTTAGAGAATTATTTTTATACACTCACAGCATTTGAGATGTTTGAATTGTTAAAATATTAAAGGTCGCAGCTAATTGTATACCCAAAATTGACCAGGTGTTGGGAGCGCTTCTTAAGTAAAAGGTGAATCATTAATATTTTTTGAGAATTTTAAGTTTTTATTTGCCAGATAAAAGTCTAATATCAGGTTCATTTCCCCAAATATATGTCAGGCTCTTCTGTTTGAATTTAATTGGTTGCACGTCACATTTCTAACCACTAGATGGCAACCTATATATGGTTCCAATTTAAGACTTGTGTTTATCACTTAATGTTCAACCAATGCAGTATAAGGTAATGCACAAGTGGGAGATGGTGTACTTCAAATAATTTGCATCTCAAGCTCTAATAAATTGAGTTGCTTTGTAGCCTTTCGTTAAAAATAACCACTTAGTGCACATCGTGTCCTCTCAGGTAGACCAGTATAGTCAATAAACCAGGTATTACAATAAATGTAGTGACGCAGCAGCAACATTAACTGACCTGATTAAGCCTACCGGCAGAGATTAATCAAATTATTTTAAAACATTGCCCTACCATGCGGACCACCAGAATATGGTATGTCATGGTATGTATAGTCACGGAGTTCCACAGGGGTCTGTTCTTGGACCTATTTTATTTACCTTATATATGCTTCCCTTGGGGAATATTATCAGAAAACACTCAGTAAACTTTCATTGTTATGCAGATGATACCCAGTTGTATCTATCAATTAAGCCAGACGAAACTAACCAGTTCTCTAGACTTCAAGCATGTCTTACGGACATAAAAACCTGGATGACCTGTAACTTTTTAATGTTAAACTCTGAAAAAACAGAAGTTATCCTACTAGGTCCAGATCACCTTCGAATTCAATTATCTAACGATATAGTTTCTCTAGATGGCATTGCTCTAGCATCCAGCACTACCGTTAAGAACCTTGGAGTTATCTTTGACCAGGATCTGTCTTTTAACTCTTATATAAAACAGATCTCAAGGACAGCCTTTTTTAATTTACGTAACATTGCGAAAATCAGGCAAATCCTGTCTCAAAGTGATGCAGAAAAACTAGTTCATGCATTTGTTACCTCTAGACTAGATTACTGTAACTCCTTATTATCAGGCTGCTCTAATAGGTCTCTTAGATCTTTACAGTTGATCCAGAATGCTGCAGCACGTGTTCTAACAAAAACTAAGAAAAGAGATCATATTACTCCAGTATTAGCTTCTCTGCACTGGCTCCCTGTTAAATCAAGAATAGAATTTAAAATTCTTTTACTTACCTACAAAGCTCTAACTGGTCAGGCACCGTCTTATCTTAAGGAACTTATAGTTCCATATTACCCAACTAGAGAGCTGCGCTCAATCAATGCAGGGTTACTTGTGGTTCCTAGAGTATATAAAAGTAGGATGGGAGCCAGAGCCTTCAGTTATCAGGCTCCTCTTCTGTGGAACCAGGTTCCAGTTTCAGTCCGGGGGCAGACACACTCACCACTTTCAAGAGCAGGCTTAAGACCTTCCTTTTTGATAGCGCTTATAGTTAGGGCTGGTTCAGGTTCGCCTTGGTCCAGCCCCTAGATATGCTGCTATATGCCTAGACAGCCGGGGACTACCTAGGATACGCTGAGCTCCTCTCTCCTCTTCTCTCCCTCCTTCTTTATGTATTAATCTCCTATTTATGCACATTACTGATTTTGCTTCTTCCCCGGAGTTCTTGTGCTTTCTCGCCTCGCAGGTTCCCAGGAATCGGGGTTATATTTGGACTGTCATCGTGCCACCTACTGAGGCCCTGCTGACACCCACTACTACTACCACTATCATTATTAGTCACATTACTATTATTATTGCCTGTACTATTACGCTTATTGACTTGCTTCTACCCTGGAGTCTTTGTGCTTTCTCGCTTCGCAGGCTTCTATAAATCGTGGCTGTACCTGGACCGTGGATGTGCATCCTGCTACAGCCCTGCTGACACCGACTGCTACCACCATTATTATTATTACTAGTCACATTACTATTACTATTACCTGTACCATTAAGCATTTTAGCTTTACTTCCACCCTGAAGCCCTTTTGCTTTCTCGTTCTGCAGGTTTCCATGAATCGTTGTGGTACCTGGACCGTAGTCGTGCCTCCTGCTGTGAGCCGACTGACACCCACTGCTACTTCGATTATTATTATTAGTCACATTACTATCCCTATTTTCATGGCTATAATTCTACTGTAATAATTGCTGCTGTTATTATAAGTAGTCTTATTATATGAATCATTTATGTCATATACATTGAATGTGTTGTATCTAAGAACTGTTATGCTGCTCATTCTGTACACATGACATCTATTGCATTCTGTCCATCCTGGGAGAAGGATCCCTCCTCTGTCGTTCTCCCATAGGTTTCTTCCTTTTTTCTCCCTGTTAAAGGGGGTTTTTTTTAGGGGAGTTTTTCCTGTGCCGATGTGAGGGAAGGACAGAGGATGTCGCATGTGCACAGATTGTAAAGCCCTCTGAGGCAAATTTGTAATTTGTGATTCTGGGCTATACAAAATAAACTGAATTGAATTGAATTGAATTGAATATACCTAAATCATAAACAAGTCACACAAAGATATGTGGGAGAGGAAACAGAAGAAATGGCATTTTAGCCTGCAATAGAAAATATGTAGTTGTCATAACCAGGCTGGAGGCTTGGTTATTGTGGGCGATTGGCTCTGATTGCGAAACATCTAGATGGTGAATTTGAATGTGGACATTCAGAGACAGAATGTTCAGAGACTTTTGAACAATATTGGAGAAACAGTTTTTAATCTGCACCCTTCTGCACTACTGTGAAGAGGATCATTTAACAAACAGTAGAGGGCAGCATTACACCATTGGAACTTTAGCCTGCACAATCCAAAGTAGAAGAAGAAGTTGAAGTAAAAGAAGAACATGAAGTATATCAGGTTTTTTTAATACTTTTCCCATTCTACAATTGTTGACAGAGGAAATCAACACCACCTGTGGATAAACACTTAAAAAAAAGCAGCAAGCGCAATATTACAGGCTCATGAACAACATCATGACATCATGAGGACAGAGAAAGATAGTTGTGGATAGGCAGAAGGGCAACAGCTGATAATAAACACAATACTCAAAATTAGTGTAAGATTGTAGAGTTTAAGAAATGCAGTTAAATGGCTAATGTGTGTTTTAATGGTGGTTGCTTGTTTCCCTAGTTGTGTGATAATGTAAGTTACTGTACAGATTTCATTCAAGGTTCTGTAGATAATAATTTCTCGTGCTTGATTTCGATTTTTAAGGTAATCATGGCAGTTTCATTAGTTTTTGAGCAGTTTTAATGATGCTCCTATTTATTTCATTGCCTGACATAACCAATTGCTTATATTTTAATTTATATTTTTTTGGCACACTATACTATGTCTGTTTAGGACATTTTTCGACATTCTAAAATATTATTCCATGACTATTTTCAACATACTATACTATGACTTTTTTCGACATACCATACTATGACTGCTTTACACTTTTTTCGACATTTTCTATACCAAGACTTTTCTTCGACATACTGTACTATGACTTTTTTGAAATGCTATACTATGACTTTTTTCGACAGGTGGTAGAAAAAATTATTTGATGTCTTCATTTTAGGTGGGAGACATGAAAATACCGGCTTAATAGTAGGTTTGATCCAACAACATCGAGTCTTAAGACCAGTCTTCTCTCATCCTGAGCAATCTGTTCTGATAGATTGCTCGCAGGCTTCTATAAATGGTGGCTGTACCTGGACTGTGGTTGTGCCTCCTGCTATGGCCCTGCTGACACCAACTGCTACTTCGATTATTATTATTAGTCACATTACTATTACTATTCCCTATTTCATAATTATAATTCTACTATAATAATTTGTGCTGTTATTATGAGTAGTCTTCATTTTTTTCTTCGTCATTCTGCTTACTACTCTTATTATATGAATCATTTATGTCACATTGAATGTGTTGTATCTATTGCATTCTGTCCATCCTGGGAGAAAGATCCCTCCTCTGTCGCTCTCCCATGGGTTTCTTCCTTTTTTCTCCCTGTTAAAGGGGTTTTTTAGGGGAGTTTTTCCTGTGCCGATGTGAGGGTTCCGGGACAGAAGATGTCGCATGTGTAAAGATTGTAAAGCCCTCTGAGGCAAATTTGTAATTTGTGATTCTGGGCTATACAAAATAAACTGAATTGAATTAAATTGAATAGAATGTATCATGTTTTATATCATATTGCACTTCTTAGTTAAGGTGGTAGACCTAAAAAAAATGCTAGAGGCTGTAGCATTATTTGAGCACTTTCTAACCTTGTTAAGAAAAGTGGTGTATAAATAAAGTTCTGCAGCAAAAACTAGATCTTCTGTTGCAGACTGAAAACGCATCTGTGCTGACCGCACCTTTGCCCATATATATGTGTTTATATATAAATATATAAATACAAATATATAATAATAAGTCTTTGTCTCTTATTGTTGCTAAAAGTAGCACTTAAAGCAGTTCAGCATATTTGCTGAAGTTCATGTTTGGGGTTGTATCCACATTGTTAAATTAAATTATTGGAAGTGGCTTTGGATCAAAGCATCAGCTACATGAATGTAATATACTGGTACTGGTCTTCTTCAAAATCTGCTTGAGGAAAGAACCTACGCTCATAATTTTGGAGAAAAAGGACATATTTAAAATGAAGTTTAATTCACAATTGTGCCAAAGAATCCAATATTTTGTAGTTCTTCAAGATGTTCCATTGTCCTGATTTTCTCAGCTAAAAAAATCATCAAAGAAACAAAATTACAGATAATTAATTGAATTTTATATATTTTATTAATTCAACACACTGAATCACAACAGGAGTGTTACAGCATGAAATTAAAGGTACCATTGCTATCAACAAAGAATACGATTACAGTTTTTATCAGTGAGAAAAAAGTGTTTAATAAATAAATGTAGGAGTCAACTACAAGTCCTAAGAGCATTGCCGTAATAAACAACCAATCAGAGAGTTTCAAAGTAAAAATGTAAGGTTCAATTAGAAATGTAGCTTTGTAGAGCCTGCTGAATGAAGTCACACAATTGATTCAGTTGAGTTTTTGAGTCATTTTGGACAAATCCAGAAAATGCAGTGAGTCTTTTCTCTCATTACAGTAGTGTAGCATTCTATTCTGACTTGTTTTTCTACAGGTAAGAATGATATACAGCATAGGTCTAGCACCACTGAAGGGTGAACTTCCGTCAGTTTCAACATACTATTCCATGACTTTTTTTTCACTTTTGTCGATATACTATACTATGACTTTTTCGACATACTATACCTTGACTTTTTTCAACATTCTATACTTGGACTTTTTCAATATACTATACTATGACTTTTTTCACTTTTTTCGACATACTATACTATAGCTTTTTAAAAATTTTCCACATACTATCACTTTTGACGATGCTCTATACCATGAATTATTTTCAAGATACTATACTATGAGTTTTTTTCGACTTTTTTCAACATACTATATTAGGACTTTTTTAAAGATACTATATTATACTTTTTTCACTTTTTTTGACATACTATACTAGTCACTTTTCATGAATTTTTATATATATACTATGAAATCCATTTTTTCTGCTTTTTTCAACATACTTTACTATGACTTTTAAGTCATTTTTTGATATTTTATAATTTTAGATTTTTCACAAAATTTTCATGGCATACTGTATGATTTTTTTTTTTTGCAATACTATGATTTTTTCATTTATTAATATGCCTGTTTAGAGAAGACCCTCTGTTAATTAAATCTGAGGCAAAGACTCAATCATAATCCCCAGTACTTTCCAAAGTAAGTAAAAGATCAGGGTATAGCAAAGCAGGTATTGGGATAAATGTAGTATATTGTGGATGGAATGCTTTCTTTTTTCTAGGCCTAACAGTGGTTTACAACTGTAGCAATCTTGACTTCACAATCTGTCCAGTTTCTCTAGAGAATAGAGATAGGTTTCAACCTATTTTCTTTAATCACACTTAAACCAATTTTATTCAACTCTTTAATTCAAATATAATCAGCAAAACATGAAGTATATTATCCTATATTGGAGTATGCATGTTCCAGGGGAAGTTGTTTTGGCGCTGATGTAACCACCCCAGCTTTTTTAATTCCGAAATGTAGTCCGCATGTTCAATTTCTCACGATTTATAAGAGATGTGTAAACGTTGATTAAGCAGATAAGTCTGCATCTCTCAATACATATTGTATTTGTTTACTAGCGGATCGTAGCTGTTCCAAGCAATACGGCGACCACGCAGACGCACCTCCAATCACAAACGCGGTATCAGCGTTCTCTAACAACACATTTGACCCACAGTTCTGTCAGAACATTCCGTTATTTTATTTCCAAATGCTCTACTTACTTGTGTTTTCAAACGTAGATCCACTCCCCACATCTTCTTCCCCTTTGGTTTTACCAGCGGACTACCAACACTGAACAGTGAACGCCGCCACCTACTGTACTTATATTTTAACTCTTTAAATAAAACGCGTGATTAAAATGATTGATGAAAATAAAGACACTGTTTTTTATTTAGATTATTAAAAACCCGATCGACTTTATGTTATGTGTATTTGCATCATCTCTATCATCCAAAAAGTGCATTCCGAGAATGAGCCCCGTTCTGTTGCGGCGTTAGATGCTCACTTGCATTACTAGTATCGCTGACAAAGTCGGCTCACGATCATCAAGCTCTGTTCAACGAACTTCTCCGCTCATAACGATGAAGCGCGAGCCAACACTGGTTTCACCCAGGACACTTTCTGTCAGGAGTCCGGGGACTTTCCCCTGGGCGGAAGTGTGAGAAACTGAGTCCCCTGTAAGTAGCCCAGAGTGCAAGCCTTCAGAATGCCCGGATGTACCTAAGGTCCCGCGGAGACTTAGTAGGGCGACACACAGCAGTTATTCACGATCACGGTGTCACAAAATGTGGAACTGGTCCGCATTATGTATGAATGGTATGAATGAATAATGTATGAATGAAAGGTATGAAATGCAAGGGGCAGTTTGCTCTTACAAAGATCGTCTCTGTTGTTTGTGAGCAGCTAGTTAAAAAACCGCAAGGGATCATGGGATATGTAAAGGCGGCGCAGCCAGATAAATGGCCACCACAAGTATGGTATTATATATGTTAATTATTTGTGTATACAAGCACAATCTTGCCACAACATTAAATCAATGCAAACAGCTCGCGCCCAGCATGCTATTGTAGCGTCGGTTCCACCGGTTTACTTTATGAGTAAAGTAACACGTATTTTGGCACGATCCTGTCAATACCATTTCAAGGTATACTCTTACAATAGCTGTACAATATTTATGATTTTCTTAACTCTCTATTAATTCTATATTCTTAAATCTGTGAGTCCGGAAGCTTAAGGAAGGTCACAGCTACATTGGCAAATTATCACTGGAAGCTGATGGGGAAACAAAAAAGAAATCAGAGGTTACTGGGAGTAATTCTCTCAGGGGAAACCAGGTGGCACGCTTTATCAGCACCACTAACCTACCAGTATTCTTATCTTTGTATTTAATTCACTAATAACCATTGGTGGATTAGGTATTCATGTATTTACTTAATCAAAAATAGGCTATATTATGCACAATAGAGCCTTTAGGTGTATTATCATATATAATACTGTTACTTACTATAAATTGTTGTTTAATTCTGTAGTTGGTTCAGGTGGAGCCAATTTACTTTATATACAAGTATGTTCAGTCCATAACAAAACATCATATTTTATAATCTTGTCATATATCTTGTATGTTAATCTACACAAACAATTATCAGCTATCACATGAATGTAGTCAAGTAAACATTTAAATATTTCCCTTTCAAATATTGTGGAGTATAAAATGGCACAAAATGGTAAATAAAACACAATAACCTCAATATTGTACTCAATTTAATGTACTTAATAACTTTCTACTGCTAGTAACTTTCTACTTGCTTGTCTAAGCACATTGTGTTCCTGCTGTTTGATAATTTTAATAAAAATACATTTTGTTATTGATTGGTATGCTTCATAACCTCAAGAGAAGCTTTTCTTAATCCATCATGCATTTATGTGAGGTGAAATCATAATACAGGTGAAGTTAATGGTGGTATACAAGTAAGTACATTTACTCAAGTACCTCAAGTACAGTTATAAAGTGCTTTCATGAATATTACCATCAGTCGACTTAATCTACTTCTATACATACAGACTGATTAATAAATACAAGAAATATTGCAGATCAGTGATGATGAAAGTGATCACTTCAGCAAATGTGTGTGTAGGGGGTTTGAATGAGAGGTATGCCTGCATTGCAGAGGTTATCAGACTCAAAAATATATTGCTTGCATGATTACCCTGATAGGACCATGTGTTGCATCAGTATGATTGCACATTATTTACTGCTTGTGCCGACAACGACGACAGATGTCGAAGGAAAGATGGTAAGCATCTTACAGGGGGGCTCATAGGATTTAAAAACAATGAATTGAAGTCCACAGTGTTAAAATACCTATACATAGGCTTGTTCACATTTAATGTACCCAGAGTGTTAAATTATTGATGAGTAAACAGTATTTGAATGTTGTAGCTGGTTCTATTGCAACTGAGCCTGATTATATAAGTAATATGCCATTATACTGTAGCGGATTATACTGTACAACACACAAAACTGTGTGTAATAACCATCACTATATTACAATTATGACACTTTATATCTCTAATCTGAGGATTTTCAATTCAAATTAAGGATTATTTGCTCAGTGTAAACATGCATTATCCCAGAGCTAAAACAACACTTGGCCCATATTCATGACTCTTGCTGCAAAAAATTAGACATTTTGACAGCAATATTTCAAAAAGCTTATTTCATGAGTCATGTTGAATACAGCATCACTACACATGAATGTAGGTACTTTTTACTTATATATAAGTAAAGTAGCCTAACTGAAAGGTTGTACTTACCAGTGGTTACACTTCATGGGTAGAAGATCAGGAGGTTACTACATACTTCTGGAAGATACTGAGCACATGATGACATCTGCTATAATCAGCAAAATCATGGCAACCAGTGCACCAGTACGAAATGAAAGAAATTTACGATAGTTTTAACGTCTCATCATCTGTCTTTCATTATACTATCTCAAATATTTTAGTTTTTACCTGTCTATAGGCTATGCATCTGATTTTCTATTCTCATTGTCTTCTACTTTTTTTTTCATTTATTTTTGGCCTTACTATTTTTACTGCTCTTCATTGTTGCTATTTTGCTTCTATCTTTCTTCTCACTTTCATACTCATATCTGTAATCTTATTACACAGGCTGCTTCAATCTCATCTGTTTTCACCTTTTAATCCTATCATCTTCTTTTCATAATCTTTTTTTAACCATCAAATTACTCGCTCACTCTCTTTTCTGTTCTCTCAACCCATTCTCCTCTCATTTTCTTGTCCTCTTATCCGCCTGCCTCCTCTCTTCCGTCCTACACTTTTCTATAGTTGATATCTCTTTTTATTGCTGTGCTCTGTTTATAAAGGAGGATAGACAGGGATAACTTCATGATGAATGTTTTGAGCATCAGTTTTAAAAGACATAATCTGAAGCAGAACATAGATTGATGCAGTATACTCATATATTGCATTGTATATGTTTATACATGGCCAAAGTATGTGGATACATGATTCCACTTGAGCTTTAATATGCTTTAGACCCTCAATTAAGGTTTAAGAAAATTATACAAATCAAGCCTTTAACAGGGAAAAAACTATGTAAGAAACCTGAGGAAGAGCAACAGAGGAGAGATCACTCTTTCTTAAACACTACCCAAGAAAAGCACATCATTTTATGGACAGGGGTGTCCACAGACTTTGGGAGATATAGTGTAGATGTATTGTTAATACTGCAGGTTGTTTATATATATTTTTTATAAATCTCTTTACTTCTACCTTAAGATGATCCCACGTGCTGCCATTTTCTATTCTATAGGCTTCCATCTGCTCATTTCTTTTCTCCTCCTTCATATTACCTCTCCCCCAGTTTTTGTCCTTTATTTCACGGTGCCAATTTACCATCCTTCCACTCTTCAAAGAACATCCACCCCCCGCTTCCTTCACCCACCCACCCACGTTCCTCCTGGTTTCATCAGTCTTTTCATCAGGCCTCCTCCAACCAAACCTCTTGCCTTTCCCTCCTGATAACCCCACTCTGCCTGTACAAGATGATGATGTTACAATATGGGTTTATTTTACCTCCCTCCTCTTATTTTATTCATTGCTCCCTTATCTTTCTATAGAGTTTTTTAATGTCATTTCTCTCTCTCTGCGATCCTTTTTGTGCTTTTTGTCCACCTCCTCTTGAACCCCTCCACCACTCTGTGGTTGGTCAAGTGCTTTTTTGTCGAGCCAGACTATCCAGATAATGACTAATCACCGAATGTCAACTGTTCTCAATTTATAAAAATATGCAAAGGTTGTCTTTAAGTGAGCTGAAGCTTCTTGTCAGTCTTAATTTTTGGCATCTCTATGGTTACAATTCCATTTAGTGACATTATAAAATGACCTGAAACAGCAAGTAAAATGAAATGGTGTGCTTTCTGCAGTGCTTTTGTACTTATTCACTGCTGATTCACTGATGTTTACTAAGGCTAATTGGAAGAAATAAAATCCCTCCATCCCTCTCCTTGTTTATGGGCGGGAGCAGGAACATAACCATAATGTTGAAGGTCATCATTTCAGTTTTATTCTGATCCACACCATTAAACAGAAAAAAAAATCTCAAAAAGCTCCACCGTTATTTTGCTCGTGAGCTGATGCTCTCCTCCACACGTGCTTGTATCATCTGCCTATGATGCAAGAGTGAATGTGTGAGCAATATAAGTAAAGGAATCTGAGCCCATCTGATAAGACGGATCAAATGCCTTCTGCTTCCAGAAATATATTTTGTGCCTTGGGCTGTCAGTAATCCCTCCTTGATAAACAGTCAGTAGACTGGCCTGAGAACGCCAGAAGACATGAAACTCTGCCCTCCAATGCATTCTCTGAATTCTCAACTCCAGGACCCACCTCCTCCTCGCATTCCTCCATCCATCCTCCTGTAATCTTATAGCTTATCAGAAATCTGGCCACTGGTGTGTGAGTCTGTTGAGGGTACCAGAGCTCATGCTTTCCGCTCGAGTTTGCCTCCATTTGGCGTCAATGTGCCCTGACAGTTGACCCTGATTTTACTCTGTCTCTTCACACACCATTTATTTTTCTCTCTAGTCCGTTCATTCCCTCTCACCCTGTCTCCAACAATTTTAACCACCTATTCTTAATTATACATAAGCACAAGCACATGCACATAAGCTCCTAATTGACCAAAATGTTGTGTAGTGACATTCAGTTGCTATAATATCGTCGACAGAATAGCCTTCTCTTCTAATGGGTGCCAAACACCACAACTGGAACCAAATTACAGGCAATTGATTCACATCATATTGACTTCTCTTATGTCCACTTGGCATTTATTGGTGTCCCCTCAGTCTGCTGTAGAATATTGACTATTCTCTGCTCAATTTGCTCTAGGATCTGCACAAAGAATAGTGATTCTAGTAGTTTTAAAAATACACCCTCTCTGATTCTGAGAGACCTGACTTGCTGCTTATACATACACATGGAACATATACAAGATGGGTTTTTTTTTAGCCCACGTAGCTGGCAGTTGTTTTGGCCTTCACATCCCCGGCAGAAGCCTCACTCTCACTGAGGAGAAAATAGCAGCAGGGAAGGATTAATGTATGAGTTCTGAAGCAGCAGAGGCATTTCTCTACATGAGAGGCTGCATCATCTTCTCTTCCTCCAGTTTACATCATAGAGAAATATTTCCATTGACCTTTACATTTGTTGGAACCCCAAGGTTTGCGTATCTCACTGCTTGCTGGAACAACTATAGATTTTGCTTTCAAGCTGTTGAGGTTTAATTAGAATCATATGAAAAATAGGGTTCATATATTTACTTCTACTTATTGAGACTGATCTAGCATTACTTTCAGCTGCAATGAGAGGTAAACAAATTGCCTTATTTTCAATGTCTGAATACCACTTATGGATAATAAGTGGCTATTCAGATACAATTATATAGAGTTTGTGCTCAAGGAAATCCTTATATCATCATAATTTATTATATTGTACAGATTAGATATTGGGAGGATTTTAAGTAAAACAGTTCCACGACTTAAACTGCTTATTTCTGGTAGTTAATACACTGAAGCTGTGAAGTCAAATATATCCTGATGTGTATATATTATTAATGCAGAAAATGCAGACTGAATATGCTGCAGTTGAAACTTTAGGCTTTAATGCTTGGTTAGAGCTGATTAAGATTGTGCTTTAGGAGATTGACTCAAAAGGTACAAACTGACTTTGAAGAGTGAAAACAAGTCGGCTTTACATTTTTTCATTGTGTTTTAGATGTTTCTTGAAGGTTTAAGCAGCTGATATCATGAGCTTATATTTATTTAAAGTCTGTCGGTCTTATTCAGTAAAGGAGATGAAAAATGATTTCTTCATTTTTTTCGTTTCTTTGACAGGTGTTGTACATGAAAATTGAATTATAACACAATTTAGAATACTATATACAGGAGAAGCCACCAGAGACCGTTATAAACAATAACACAATATGAGGTGGCAGCAATACAGTGGACCATGTCAACATTTATTTACTAATAAATATTGATCATTTTTTCTATTTAATCACAATTTATAAACACCGAACTCATCTTAAGCAAGAAGACAATCATTTCATGTCATCAACAAGTCATGAACTTTATTTCATGCCAGAAAACAAACATAGCATCCACATGACAACTCTATATTATTCATAAAATAAATGATAAAATACATTTAAAAAAAGAGCAAACACATTCTTCCCCAACATTACCAGAGCAACCTCTGCTCAATATACTATCATACTGTACATTTACCAATGTTCTACAACAATAACTTACATCTTACAGCTTTTATTAACTACAGTTCACAACCTAAATAGAATTTCTGTCTAATGTTATAACACCCAACTGTTTAATTTCTGTACTCAAAATATAAACTTCTATTTGTGTGTGTACTGTATACTGACCACACACTGCAAATGTAAAACAATGGCTTTTGAGTTTTATTTCTAAAGTAACAGTACAGACAAACTGCAGACTTATTCTATTGTTATTGTCTGCTAATGTCTCCCTACACATCAGTGCAGCTCTTAACAGCAGTTAATTCTACCCTTTCAACTGACAATCAACAATAAATGTCCGTTCTTCGCAATAAGGTCCAGGTCTCATATTTTTCTAAAGTGCTGGAGTGACACACGGATGATAAAAATTTAGATATGGACCATAATCGTTCTTATAATATCTCATAATCATGAACTACGTTGTATCTATTGGCTGTCTAACCCATCAGCAAAAGGACGCTTGGTTGCAAAGCTTTGAAGGAGACAACAAAGCACAATACCACAGAGAGAACAAGGGTAAAATGCAGGTTAACCCGACCACTATTTCTGTTTTTGTCTGCACTGAAGAAAGTGTGATGGATAGTGATGGATGGACAGATCAGTTGTCATTCATGTGTTTCTATTTTTGTGGCATCAGTGACATTATATCTATTTTAAGATAATGTTTTAATTAAAATAAACTAGCACTGAGAAATAAATAATCATGCAATTCTTTTTTTTTTAGTTCTTATGTTTCTATTAAATCAGAAGCAAGAAATGTGCCTGTTAAATGAATGTTGGCACAAATCCTCATCACACAATAAAGTATTGCATTACCTTAATTCTTTCTCTCCAAGTTTTAAATTTTGTTCCACTCTTGACTGACTTATCTGAGCAGTCTTCTTTTGTATAACTTCAGAGCAAAGCTTTGCAAAAAACAATCCTGGTCATGCCATGAGGAAAAAGTGGATATAAAAGAATAAAAATATCAAACGATTACACGACCAGCTCTTCCTCCTGCTTACGTTGTGTTGAATAGCAGCAGCTTTGTCCTGTCAGTTGTTGTTCATAATCCACCAAGAGGCTGTTAAATGAAACAATAATTAAGCATCAGTGTTTTGTGTTATGGCCAAACAAATGAGACTGACAACGACACCAGAAAGAGAAGCTAAATATCAACATGTATTTCTATTTTTTACTTAAGTAAGCAATGGCCTTCAAAAATTATAATTAAATATCTAATACAGTATTTCTCCACATTAATACATTAAACCTGCATTACCTGCTTTTTTTGGGGCTACTTGGGTGCAGCAGAAACAAGCTGTTAACACAACACTGGCACATTATCCCCTTTTAAGATGATATGGCCAATTTGTATGCAAACAGTTGCATATTTACACATCCAGCAGATACAGAGCAACAATAGCATTCAATTATTTCTGGGAAACTGATGAACCTTGGCTCTTTAGTTGCTAAATGCTCGACAACGTTCATGCTTGTTGCTAACTTTGTGTGCCAGGTAGATTACACTGTGTTTATCAGAGCTTTTTAGCTGAAAACAGCAGCTGAGAGTGGTGAGAGTAAACAAAAACATAGAAGTTACAATGCACCGAGAGAAGTTAAAATGCTCCATTAAAACTGAGGGGAGCTGCAGGGTGATAATTATATTGAGTTCAACACTATGAGCGATTCCTTTCATATCGTTATTTGCTCTTTTGTTGTTATAAAAATATTGATTGAAGCAGCTTTAATATGAAAGTCATTCTTTACCTATAAAGCACAAATTCTATTGTTTCCCACAAAATATTTTCCAAGAACAACCCCCAGATAATCCTTTGTATCTTGAAACCTATCTGAAAACCTGTGTTTATTGTGTGAGACACATGCAACAATATTTTACCACAAGGCCATGCTATTTTAAATCTCT
The DNA here is from genome assembly GCF_027596085.1 of Anoplopoma fimbria. NCBI lineage: Eukaryota > Metazoa > Chordata > Actinopteri > Perciformes > Anoplopomatidae > Anoplopoma > Anoplopoma fimbria. The sequence goes on along the minus strand of NC_072460.1, from coordinate 10,185,781 downwards.
CACATTTTTACTGAGAATAGTAATCATTGTTTCCTAAAAATATCAAGCAAATCGAAACTGCATTTGTGTGAGATGAAGTGCATGAAATAGAAGCCTTCAGTAAGATAGATTTCATTGTTTAAGGGTCTGGTTTCTACCTGGGAGGAGCATGGTGGAGACCATCTCCGGCTCTTCTAGTGAGTCGATAACGCAGCGCTGGAAGGTCTTACTGATGGATGACTGCAGGTAGCTGTGAGGAAAGAGGGATGACACAGATGAGACGGCCATTTCCCACTCAGTAATAATGCTTCAAAGGGAGCTTGTGAGCTGCTTGGTGTTCAAGGCACATTTTGGTTTATCAGTTAAATTCTCAGAACATGTTTTCCAGTCTAATACTCTGTGAAATTCTTCTGATCCTACCTCATCCAGGAGAGACGGTCCTGCCAAAATTCGTACATGATGAAGCATGATCTGTCTGGCAGGTTCTGAACGGAGACACTAAAAATGAAAAGAGTCAGAGACGAAATGAGAGCAGTGGGGGTTATCTCATATGTGCGGGAAAAATTTAAGCAATTTGATGTTGCTGCAACAAATCACAGAGAAGTCCCGAGGCAGACAAAACGACATACTGCAGGTTGTTTAGCTGGCTGCTGGTGGTATCTGTGTAGATTTTGAGAGCTTGTTGAAACTGCTCCACATCCTTCTCCTTCACAGACATTTGTCTTTGGACCAGAAGTATGTTCTGATGAGAGAAAACAAACTAGAGTCATAATCACATCTTCAAATAACATCAACAAATAAGGCCAATTTTAGATTTTTAGTGCATTGAACATGAGGGATTACAGCTATTCAGAAATATCACATATTAATCAAATATTATAACTATAAATATGTTTGATTCTGTGCAAAGATATCTTGTATAAACTCAATTTACACACTAGCAAACGCAGGACTCACCGATTTATACGTCCCAGCCAATGTGTCCTCTTTCAGTGGTTCAAGATGTGGACTCTGAAAATGCGGGCATAAATATTTCAGTCAGTCATGAGCAGAACTAGAAATACAGCAGAACCGGCTCAACCAAACCAGCAAAAGCACGGCCTCTAGTTACCTTCTGTCACAAGGCAGAGATCGCTATATTCATATTAACCCTCCAACAGTCTCGCTGCAGCTCTGATGACTGAAGATAAATCATTATGCTTGCAGTGCTTATATCTAACTTTAGCAAATACTATAATCTATAATTTCATATGAAATAATTCAAATTGAAATAAATCCCATCGGTGCACCATACTGCTATCTGTGCCCTTTTTATGACCTACAGGCAAAATACTGGTGGATTTTTGTAAATTTCACAAAATTCAACATGAACCTGTTATCCCAGAATATTAGTAACAGGGTTACACCGATGCATCAATATCTGTGTCAAGCACTCAGCATTTGAGTGAGGCACAGCATGTATTCACAGGCTGATACTTATGCATGACATTCAGTTTGTGTAGTTCAATACAGCTTGTATTGTTGGCCTCAGCAACCACATACATTTTGTACAAATCATCTCCTCTGACAACATGTACTGCAGGGCAAACGCTGTGTATCTGCAAACACACAGTAGGGCTCATACGGTCTGTTTGACATTTCTGTCTGTAGCAGCTGAGCCTCTGTAGTTCAACCTGATCTTAACAAAGAGCAGTTCTCCCTCATGAGACAAAGCTTTTGGCTGCACATTTTAGTCTTTCTTACACGTAAAACTGAAACTAAAGCATGTGATCCTCTTGCTCATTTAAAGAGCTTAAATTCTCATTAAAACGCTTTTCAAAACACTCTTCAAAATTCCAAGAGAGATTCATTGTGAGAGTGCTACAAGTATAATATAATACTATCTCTTTAATGCATATATAGACATTTTGGGAAATATATTAATTTGCTTTCTTGAGATTGACACCGCTCTCATGTCTGTCTAAATATGAAGCTAGAGCCAGACAGTTAGCTTAGCTTAGCATAAAGACTGGAAGTCCAAAAACAGATTTTGTACAAACCTCACACTCCAGTTTGTCTATGAGCTGCTCCAGTTGGTTGATCTGGGAGCCCCAGTGGTTGTCTGGCTCCACGCTGACCCCTGAACCCAGAAACAGCACAACACATGAAGTCTTAACAATGAGAAGTATACGAAAGGGATGAATTTTTTGTTTTGCATGGTCTACTGTGAGTATCCTCCTGGGCTAAGTCTCTGCAATGTGCCCTTTTAAATTTAGAGGATTTCGCCAAACTTTTCCCCTCATCAGATTTACCTCCAGCATCTTAACCGCAATGTTACTGAAACATACCTGTGGTCAGCATGCCAGAGTAAGGGTCAGTAGGGGAGAGACACATGTTCTTCTGGATGCGTCGACCTGGGCGTTTGGCCACCCTCTGGATAGGCAGGTCCTCAGGTTTCTTCACTATCGTCCTTTCAGTACAGCCCTGGTCATGAACAGCCTCCATAGCGCAGTCCATTGATGACTGAAGGGACTGCAGCTGGGTGGAGGTCTCCCTCAGCAAGAAGCGAGTCACAAACTGACCCAGCACTGATGAACCCTGATATTCCTGAAAGGATGGGTAAGAAATGAATGAAAAAAAATACAATTATACATTTATTCATTGTTCACTCATTTCTTATCTTAACTAAGGTAAGGATTATGTTCTCAGTCCCCCTTTAAGAAGAGAATAATATCTTCATTTAACAGGTATCTCATTGCAGGTATTTGGTAAGAGGAACAAAGTTAAAATAGGATTATTTTCAACTCCTAAAAACAAAAAAAAAGAAACCTGGTGTTAACATGTACATTTCTGGATTACCCTGAATTAATGAGTGCAACGCACAAAAGGTAATATTGGATTATTTTATATAAGTTTCAGTGCAGTGGCACAGTTTGCTGGTTTAATGAAACCCATCAACCTCAACAAAATTGAGTTCAGCAAAAAATTACAAGAGCACATTTGAAAAGAAACTGAAAGAGAAGGAGATTAGAGCAGCTGAAAAATGTTTGTATGTTTGTGGTTGCAGTTCTGTGGAGGACATCTGACATCAGATCAGTTGGACAGCTGGGGGGTTTGTCAGCCTTCGTTACTGTCATCTATGCTCTACTATCACTCTGTTCCTCTCTCTTCATCAGTAAAAGCCCACTTCCTGCACTGCAGTGAAAATAAGTCACTGGCTATCAAAGAAAACAACCTCAAAACAAGTCTGCATCCACATCACCATCCATTCACAGTCTGCACCGGATTCTCTTCCCTTGTCAGATAAATATACATATTCACCATTTGGCTTAACATGGAGGGTTAGCTGAGATTGATAAAAAAAAGTGAGCTGAGCTATTAGTTATGTCTTAGTGGAAGTTCTCTGATGTTGATTTGCACTGTGTGCGCCTGAAACAGAGGGATTACAGCCCTGCATGTCGGGGGCACTTTAATCACCTCTTCATCTCAAGGAATATACAGCATACTGTTCTGCTCGACCAGGCCTCATACTAGGATTTCATAATGCTCTAATTAGCATGCTTCACAGTTCAAGGCTGGTGATTTGATGCTTTTCTGTCTCTTGTTATCTGGAAAGAAAAAATGGTGGAGTAGAATTTTCACTCTTATGAACTGAGAACCATTGATCTCTAATTCAGCTCCTCAAATAGGAATTCATGACACCAAACGTATGAAAACATGTTACGATATTAGTTACTGGATATGTGACAAAAAAATGGTCAATGTAATGTTAAATGAACAATGCAATACAATCAGCGTGAGGATTTTTTGCTTTTCCTTCTTTTACAGCTTAGTTGATTATCTTTATGTATCTATTAGCGTCATGCACCACTCAACTCAAAGCTCAACAACTATTGAATGGATTGCCATGACATTAATATATTTATTTTCATGGTGCCCAGACGATGAATCCCACCGACTTGTGTGATCCCCTGACTTGTCCTCTAGCACCACAGTGGAGTTCCCATTTGCGGTTTTAAGTGCAAAGTGCTGCTAGCTCAGGATGAATTGTAATAACTTCATTGTTCCTCAGAAATTTCCTCAGAGTAGCATCATAGGTCAATTTTTTATTTTATACTTAATACTTTGCTTTGTAGCTATAAAACTATTAAAACTCCCATCAGCGTCTACTGTACTTTCTGTTTATTGCTAATTAGCTGACACGCTAACTTGAGATGAAAATCATGTTAAGCATGGTATACCTGCAAAACATTAGCATGTTAGCATTATCATTGTGAGCATGTCAGCATGCTACCTTTAGCATTTAGCTCAAAGTGCTGCTGTGCCTCACAGAGCCTTTAGCATGGCTGTAGACTCTTGGTCCTGTTTTTACTATTGGTCAGAGAAATTTAGTAAAATAAAGATATCTCGATCGGTGTTGAAAATTGGTGCATGATTTTCTAACATTTTATATACTACACAATTGAAACTTTAAGAGAAAAATGACCAACATATTATCCAATAATGAATGTTGCAGCTCTACGACATCCATAGCAATCAATAAATCTACAATTCCTACAAAAAATATAAATAAATTGCTTTGCTTCCTTGTTATTGACTGTCTAGCAGATTTACAAAGCTGCCAATGTTTCTCACACTAACAAGGCCATTTTTTCAAATCATGGCTCGTGCTCTAAGGCTTTGTGAGCTCATGTTTGAGAACGTATTGTTAGTGAGGCGAGAACAGATAGCAGGTAGAGTCAGTCATGCTGGGCAGTTATCTTTTCTTCTGAATAGCTGCCCGCCACAGTGGAAACACCTCAAAGACCTCTCACACTGACAGCTGAGCCCACAAACAAAAAACAGACTGAAAGTCTAAAAGCTTGGCGGGATAACAGAAGTCTAACAAATTGTTGGGAAAGTGTTCTGTCATTTCAAGCTGTTGAAATGATGATATCGTGCAACATTTAAATCATGCCTTGTGATGTGAAATTTCAACGAGGTGCAGATAGGTGAAAGCCTTCATCACAGACCTCTTTAGTTTTATCCATGGCCTTCAAAATGGCCACATTCAGCTTATCCAGAGCAGACAGGACGTTGACGTATTCCCCCAGATGTGGACTGAAGTACTCTGGAAGGCAACAGGATTTGTTAAGCATACTTTGTGTCTGATAAACACACAGATAAGTGGGGTTTTCTCCAAAAAGACAGAAAAAGGTTATAATTATCAGACAGCTTTACCAAATAGCAAGAGATAAAACAATGAAGCATTTGGCTTTTGTGATACATACAGGTGATCTTATGTATTGTCTATTCAATTTTAAACATGATTTTATTAACAAAGTCAGTAAAATAAATCAAGAATGCCCCACAATTACCTGAGAGTTTGTCAATGTCCAGGTTGCTATATGAGGCAATGGGAAGAAGACAAAAAGAGACATGTTAATTAAATAGAGATGTCATTGGGAAACACTACACTTACTTTTTGTCAAACTTTGGTGAACCTGGTTTCATCAAGTAAAAATTTAAACTTACTAATAATGACATTCCCATCAGCCTCAGCTGTACTTTATGTTTAGTGAAATAAACTAAGATGGTGAACACATTATACCAGCTTAAAGGCATTGTCATTGCTAGCATTGACACCGCATGCATGTTTGCATACCAATATTAGCATTAAGCTCAAAGCACAGCTGTAGACTCCTGTTTTCTTGTAGTAGCTTTCGATTTGAAACAAGGAGCATTGATATTCAATACTGATCACTGAGGGGCGTTTACACAAGGCACTTAACACAGGGGCACAACTGCCTTTTTACTAAACCTAAAAGCACTTTTACTGCACATAAGCACAATGCACACATTGCAATATAATGTAATGCATTTATAGCAATTACAATATACTGTAATGTAGAGTAATTGACTTGATTTGATTAAACAGTAGCATAGTCAGGCAAGATGCATTGGAGATTATATTAGTATTGTTTCAGTCAATACTATATGATCTTCTGGTTTCAACAATTTAGCAAGATAATATATTTGTTTGTGTTTCCTTCAACATTTAAATTAACGCACAATTACAGTCTTTGTTTGTTTTGTTATGCAAGCTTTCTTTCTTAAACAGTTGACATACACAAGAAAGGGCGAAGCTAACAGCTGATAAATCATTCTTCACTTTGATTGGTTGGTACTTCAGTGATGCCAACGGCAAAGGAGTGGTGTCTCATTTCTATTTCATCAGTGTTGTGCCTACAAACACAGCACAGAACCTCCTCTTTGGTATTTTCTTTTGCTATAACACCAGACGTTATTTATTCCTCTAAATGTTTTTTTTCAGATATTGTTGGCACAGGCAAATGTTTTGCATCTTTCACAATCTTATTTGTGCTCATCAGTGTGCAAACAGGGTACTGCAAACTATGAGGCTTTCAAGCCTGAATTAAGGCTCTCTATGGAATATTGACATAATCTTCACTGAAGTGAGGTGTTGACATCTCACTGCCAGGCAGCAGGAGAGCAGGATGGGCTACAGATGGCAGCAGAGTTGGAGGAAGTCCAAAAGGAAGATCAGCTTACTCTGTCTGCTGCCTGTCGATGGAGCAGTACAGCTCCTGCATCTGGTCGTCAGTGAGGATACCATCAGTGAAGTACGACTGGAACTCCTCCAAGGACAGCTTCCCATCATCTGAAAGAAGAAAGGAGACAGCATAAATAACACCTAGCTGAAGCCTGAAAGGTTTTATCACCTGGATGAAGTGTGTCTCCATCATTCAATATAATGTTAGAAGGCTACTTTGGCTTCACAACACTCAATTAATTTCAGTGATAACCTCAGAGGTGCTGCTGCAAATGAAAATATTTCACCTCAATCGGCATAGTCCCAAAAACTGACTTCATTTAGCTCTGTGAAGGATGAAACTACACATAGAACTCTTTTCCATTAAAATAAATTAAACTTCTAACTAAGTTCCCATTATGCAACCCCATTAATGCAGCAAATCATTATTTGTTGGTGATGTGATACAGCTGGAAAAAACAATTCTTGCTCTCTGGAGTAATAATTACCTAATAGAGCACTTTTTAAACGAAACCACATCACTGCTTTCATTTCCTTCCTGCTGTAAGCTGATACTGCATAATAATATACCCACTGTTTCGATTTCCGGTACAATCAATTACTCCTTTTACAATTATGAAACAAACACGTAGGCACAGTTTGCAAATCAACCAATCGTATACCAGTGTGTGTTAATGGCAGAAGATAAACACAAAAACAAGTGAGTGCTGAAGATGAGCACAGTCTGCCTCTGATTAACAGCGTCTGGGACTGTGTGCTGGAGGGCCTGCAGGGTCCTTAGGAAAATAGGAGCGAGGATTGAGGGCTAGTTTGAGTAGTCAGAGTGGGAGCTCACTAGCGGACTAACTTCAGACGGTAATGAGATCTCGCCTCCATCTCGCCTGCTTCGCACTGTAAGCAGAGAAACCTTTTGAGACCCAGCTCTGAGATCCCCGCCAGGCAACAGAACTCAGACTGATAGGCCTGAGCCAACAGTAAATCATATCATCTGTTATGTTTGCGAGAACCATTTTGACTTGTTGCCAGCTCGCACAGTGGATGCAGCAAAGGCTTGTTAGTAAAATGACAAATTTCCAAGAGATTTCGTTCTGATTTGGGCAAGTTGTATTGTGTGTTTAATAAGTAACATTAAAGTTGTAAGTGTTTTACATAGTTTTATGATTACATATTGATCACACCCTTTAGATGGAAATCTGTGGGTTTTCTTATCATTTGTTGTGGTCTGACTACGTTAAACCTAAGATGGAAGATAAAGCTGTTAGAATCATAAATGCCTTCACAAACTTCCCTGTAAAAATCGTCTTTCCACATGACGTAGGAGTTAACACATTCTGCTGCACCTCTGACTCATTCTCCAGCAATCTCCATCAGAACTGCTTTGGTGTAGATTCACACCCAATAAGACACCAAAATACAAATTACAGTGCAGCCCAATATGTTGGTTTTCAGAGAGCAGAGCAGCAGTGGAGGAATGGTTGAGCTTCTAGCTATATAGACAGGACAGTTATCTGTGCAGCATGTGCTTGGCCTGTAAGATTTTGTTTCCAAATCTCATCGCTTAATCAGAATGTGCAAAAGTAGGCTCTGGAAACACTTAATGACAATTACTATGGAAATGATTAGTCAATGAATCGGCTAGTGAGACTCTCCTCAACTAAAAATCATATAGCATTTTAGATTGTTTGATCATAGACTTCTAAATGACTTATGTTTCCGTCATCTGGCCATTGGAGTAACTGAACCATAACTTTACTATACGGAAACCAGATGAGGCAACGGTTGTTTCGGAATGCAATGACAAACATTTATTTTGGAGGATTTGATAGATGAGTCCATCAATAATAATTTGAATATTTGTCACATCCTTGTTCTCAAATGTGGGGATTTGCTGCCTTTTTCTTTTCATATAATTTGTATTATTATTATGAAAAGAGCTGGTGACTGTCATAGACTTTCAGTTCCCAAGACAGCGAGATTCAATTCAAGAATAAGCAGATTTTGCAGCAACTGATCCCCTAGCTTTGAGACCAACAACTGTCAATATAACACATCTGCAGGGAAACGTTAAGTGCTGCGAGGATGGATGATAAATCACAACCTCACATAAGAAGCAAGGCAGTTTATTTGTTCTAATTTTCTCATTTCACACTACTGCAGCTCTAGCTGAAACTCCTTGTTGAAGCTCGTATCTTAACAGGATCACATTTTCTTGAGGGATTCAAAAAATAAAAGTGCTAAATATCAAAGCAGCACCAATGATTTTAAAAGCCCTACAATTCATTTCAGGAGAATATGAGAGATAAGAACATACTGAAGAGTAGACATAGACAATAGATAAACTCACCTTACAGAGAAACATGGTGAACCAAGTTCAGAATTGTATGTTTAACTTTCATTAATCTGCAGTATATCAGATGACAAAAGATCAAATGAATGGAATAATTTTGTTGATCATTTATTCAAATTAATATCTTCTTCTGGCAAATTATTTATTATGTTCCTCTCTTCCACCCAGAGCTGCAGCACTTCAGTACATCACTGCATCCTTTGAGGATTCTGCAGTCATATACATCATCTCTGCTACTGCACTGAATACAGCATTAATTAAAAGACTGCAAGGATGCGAGACAGAAACCTCAGTGATTTTTATTATCTGTGTGTCAAGAGAGAAAAAGACAAACTAACCTTTGCACATTACATTTTAATCGAAACTGTTTTTCAATATCATAAAACGAAATAAAGTTAAACAATACTGGTCCACGTTATAAAACTAGTGCGCTATGTGAAATCAATCAAAGGACCTGACAAATCATTTTTCAGTCCACTGCTTGTTATAGCAATTAAGCTGAGATGACGACACTTATGAAAGTCTGCTGAAGGCAAATCTGTGAATAATCGCGCCTAAGAAAGAGTTCACTTATTTTATAAGACTAAAATATAATTGCTTACTTATCAGTGCTTTTCACGTTTTGAAAATTTTTGCTATTTCCAGACGACAAATCAGAGATGCAGCGAAAAATGTAATTCTTATATAATAGTTAAAATCAATGTGTACATTTGAGCTCAGTGAGCAGCAGCATAAATGTATAAGAAACCAAATTTCGGCACAATACTGGTCAGTAAAAGCTTTCAGTATCTACTTCATGTTATTGTATTCATACAAGAACACAAGAACAATTGTTTCATTGCTTTAAAAAAAATGTAATTCCTCATTACAATATCGTGGAGGAATAAGAGTGCGGCTGGTTGGTAGCCAGCCCTCATTATGTGGTAAATCTGCAGTGCTCAAGGCGTATCATGGCAGCCCACTCAGTGCTGATTGGTAGGAGGCACTTTTCTCTCGAGTGCACGACACAGTGAGTTTGTGAAGACGAGGAACCAAACAGAGCTCTGCTGCAAATTCAAGATAGCTACCAAAAACATACGCCAGAGTTCTCTTCTCCTGATTTATCTGCCTTCTTCCTACAAAGACTGAAAAAAGCTTTGTGTGGAGTGCTGGAGGGCAGCGGGTTGACAGAAAGAACACTATTCTATTAAAATGTCACACCCATGTTGTTTTCAGCCACTGTTTTCCTCTTCCAATTCAAGAAGGACACAACTTGAAGACATGAAAATACACCAACCCTTTCTCTCTGTCTGCTACAGCTTCTTCACAACAGCCACAAAGAAAAGGCATCTTTTAAGTTGTTTTTTTTCATAATTCAAAAACTGCATTTTTTCCCCCTTTTTGTATCTGAATATCACCACACGAGCTGTGAGGCCCTAGACCGCCCCTGGTCATCATGGTACATGTAGAATCATTAATCCTGCTCTTATGTAACACATTCACCGTCCTCCTGGGGAAACAGAGGGATCAGAGTTTGTTGATACTCTAGATTGATTAATCTCTTGCCCCCTTTGCATGTGACATTCCATTAAACTGTTTGTAAGCGCTGTTTTTTCATGCAGAGCTGACATTTCTGTGTTTTCCCAGGAGGGGTTAAGGGTAATGTTCCCTTTGAAGTAAAGAGATGATTTCAATGTAACACTGTAACACATTAATCAAATGTAACAGTGACATGTGTGCAGAGGGGGATTTTTTAAATGGTGCAAGTCTCCAGTGAATTGGTACCATTTTGAGCTAAAATATATTGTCTCCTGAGGCCACATTTACTGTATAGCACGATTACATATAGGTTGCATATGTTGCCGTCTCACTGAGACCTTGGTTATTTATATCCTCCCTACTCTGATCTCTTAAGGACGGCATTGAAACAGAAAGTTCCACCACCAGACTAACATAAATCCCCTCAGAGCCAAAACAAGCCACCTGTCTGAACACAGCCATCAAAGTTGTAGTTGAGTTTTAATTAGCCATGTGATCTAATTAGCTACATATTTTGAATACTCACCATTTTTGTCTGCCCGGCGGAAAATCTGCAATGAGAAAAGAGGATTTTGGTAAAGGCTTTAAGGTTTGGGTACAGGCACAAATGAAAAAAATAAGTAAACATACCACAACGATTTAGTTATGTTTTGAGCAATTAATTGCTCAATTAAGAGTTCTGAGCAATTAAGAACAGTTCCGTGAGGCAATCCATTTGTATGTATTTTTATTTTATTTGTATGCACAGGAAAACATTGGAGGAGCTGTAATTTCCTCATTTCAATAACAAAAGAAACAAGAGGTATCTCAGGAAATGAAAAGCTGACATTTATATGCACCCATGAGGAGCTTTGGAATATTAGCTTTTATGGTTTTTTTCTCTCTCGAGAAACATCGTGCTGCGTTTAAGGTGTTTCCTTGGTTTGTGCCAAACCTGAAAGCAGGAAGAAAGAGTCCTTTGTGTTTACTTCATTACGCTGTGAACACGGTAATAAATGATCTTTAATGTATTCGACATAATCTCCTGTGTAACGGCGAACCGGTGGGAAGTCAGATCCGTTGATGGAGTGTTTTGTGTGAGATCAGAGTGGCAGCTCTTTTATGTCAGAGTGTGTTTTTCTTCTGTTCAGTCACCCTGCGGATCAATAGAGTCCAGTGGCTGGTTTATTAACAGTACCTTCAGAGTGCACTCACATCCAGCTGTCACCTTTCGAGCACATCGGAGTGTGAAGGCCTGGACATGCTCTGCTCACATCCCATTATCTACTTCATTAAACACACATCTACTGAGCCTCAAAGAAATCCACGCAAGAAAGAAGGATACTAAACGTGTTTACAGAATTAGAATGATTGCAATAATAAAGATCTCAGGAACCTGTAAAAGTATTCAGCCTTTATGATTCATTTTAAAGGGCACTGTAAGGACTACACCAGTGTGTACATTAAACATGTTTGCTGACCATTTTTTTAACACCTGCTATCTAGTTTTAGTCATTCCCTAAATGTTCAGGCAACCATTGATTTTCATTGTGGAATAAAATCACTTAGAGACTCTTGGACTTGATTATTATTATGTGTAAAATCAATCACAGTGAACGATCAAGTCTGCTCTCATTTATTTCAAAGCTACACTATTATTGCATGTTAATGCAGTTCATGGGCATATTTTTTATTTTAAAAGGTCTGCCTCAAAACAATAATGAACAAAAAAGAATGCAGATGTGATGTTTACTATGAAGGATTGTACAAACTAGAGCAAGACTGATTATTGAGACCAATACCAACAATGATCATTTGTTCCTAAATATAATTTGTTTTTAAAAGACTCTTCATACGAAATTCAAAACATCAATATAGCGTCAAACACCTACTTACTATTTAAAAGATATAGTGGAGTAATGTCTACCTGAGAAGAGAATGAAGTCACTCTCCCTCTGTGTGTATAATCTGAGCTTGTCCTTGGCCTTTTAGTGCATGTTAGTGCACGTGAGCGCACCCAACTGGTTATCTCATAGCCGCCACTCTGCATGGCTCTCATATGGCGGTTACAGCTCGCGCTCTCCCGACCAATAGCAATAGAAATGTAACACCCAATCCTCCACCTTCCCCTCAGGCTAACACTGTTACCTCTGTCAGCACTGGCAACATTGATTGCACTGTTAGCGCTGTTAGCCCCATTAGCTGTTAGCCACCGTCCCAGTTGAGAGGCAAGAGGTTTCAAGGGATCTCAAGTATAAAGGAGTTGTAGTGAATGGCTAAACCATGCAACACAGCTAGTTTAGCCCTTTAACTTTATGATGACCTTTGGATGCAGTTGATGGCGTGAAACCTGGTGGATGAGCCATCACCGTTAAATCTCCCTAAACCTTAGAACTGCTGATGCAAGGATCCTGTCAAAGACATCTCAGAAGAAGCCAACAGGGAGCTGCTCCATAAAATTTGGGAAACAAAATTGAGAGCAATAAACATTTGCTCTGGTCGAAACCTGAGAGGAGATTTAATGGGCTTTATCCTCCTTGGTGCTTTTAGGTGGGAGATTGGTGGAGGCAATGAAGCTCATCCCACAGAGCCAATGAGGATCAGTATTAGCTACATGAAGGCTAAATGGTTGTAATTTCTATCTCTCTGCCTCCCATTGATCACAATAAAACTACAGCAGGAGGAGTAACTGTCGGTCAAATTAGACAATGACTCCTTCAGCTTGTTTAATTATATAAACAGAGAAACAGACTTTTTCTTAGACAGACAGAGACACAAAGCAAAGAAAACCTGTAATGAGTCTGTCTAGAGGAAGAAAAGAGCAAATCAGGCTCAATTTTCTCAACAAAAAAACCTCAACTGCAGATGAGGGTAAGCACCAAGGTGGTTTAGTTGTTAGGAAGACAAAGGAATAAAAGAAAAAAGAATCAGTGCAGTCAAATGACAGGTAGGTTTGGTAGGTTGCCCTCGAGTGATCACACTTTTAATTTCTACAGCTGTTAAAGAATAAATGACCATCCATTTGCCACTTTAATAGGTTCCGAGAAGAATGGTTATGCATCGATGGGCTGAGCAGAATAGATGCTAACTGCATTTAAGCCAAATGCTGCAGTCTAATGTTCACCTCGATGGCCAATAATCTGCCTCGAGGAAACTGGAAATTATATTTACAGCCAGCTGTCAGGGAGTCTAGGCTGGGAAATGATGCTGCTAATACACTGTCTTGTATTTAAGTCAGTAAACCAGAGAAAAACAGCCATAAAGGCTCCAAACATAAAGCAGTGATAAAAATATACTGTAATGCTGCATGCACTGCTTTAGTATTGCTGTCTTTTATATGGAGAGATCACCTGCTATTTTAGTAGCAAAAAGCTGAATAACCCGGCAGCTCAGTTAGAGAGCATTTCTGTGCATGTAAATCCAGTCCTCTGTCAACTCTGCAAGCAATACCCTGATTAAATAATTCAAAATGTAACATCTATTTTTATGTTTCTGTTTGGAGCTGTGTGAAGGGAAGGCTGTTCATTAATAATGCATACCATAGCATGTTCTCTATAGGCACTATGCATGTTTTATCTAGGGTACAACCAATGTCATGAGCCGCATTATCATATGAAAAAAAATAGAAATCAACCAAATTAAAACAACGACATTGTAATACTTTGCAGGTCGAATGAATCAGAACATGTGTATGTCAGAGGAAGGTGTTGTGGCATCTCTTTTGTCATTCACGCACTAGTGCACATGCACTCACCTTTCTTATATAATAGGGCTGCTGCACATCATGCACAATGTGAATGGAAGGCTCAATAAAAACCATTCATGAAGAGCTGAATGAAGGACGGTGTATTACTCATATTGCGCCTTTATATCACCACATCTAAATATGGATACATCATGCATTAATCAAACTAAACGGTATTCTAAAATGACAAGAGGGTGAATTATAATACCACATATACATCGCAAATTTCCGTGTGTACTTACATCGTGAAAAAGGGAGATGCCTTGATTTTGGTTGTAGCAAAGCTCCTGCTGTTTCCTCATGTGTTCGTGCTTTGCAGACTGAAGACACATGGTGATCATCTCTGTGCAGGCCAGCATCTTGCCGCTTTCGATCCGACTTCTTTCAAAAATATTGTCCTGTCCCTGTTTGTTTTTTTTATTTTGGTTGGCGTTGTCCTTGTCAGAGTGGATGATGGATGATGATGTTGCTTTTGTCTTCCAGTCAGGATGCGATTGGACCCAGCCCTCTGCCCTCTGCCTGGTGCCCGCCCCCTGCAAGTTGACAACAGCAAAAGGAAAACTCCGCCTCCACACGAGAAGCAGCAGCAATTCATAAAATGCACCATCTGCTGGTGAAAACACACACACACACACACACACACACACACACACACACACACACACACACACACACACACACACACACACACACACACACACACGGATAAACAGTTACAGGTTAATTACAGTCAGTGAGTTTAAAAAACAGCTAACCAAAGAAGCTGAAGCTGACAGGCAGTATTTGGCTTTTTTTTGAAGACTTGCACTGTAATATGTATCAATATTAAAATGATATTCCCAACAGATGATTTGCTATAATAGTAAATAAACATTTACTAGTTGGTTTGGGTTATAGTCCTACACACACACACACACACAGACACACACAGACACACACACACACATATATATATATGTGTGTATACTATATTGGGGATATAGTCCTATATATATGACTATAACCAAAACCAATCCCAAACCACTGTTTATTATTTTTTTATGGGATGAAATGAGAGTCAATAGCATTTCCGTTCAGTATTGTTTTCCCCATCAATCCAAAAATGCACGTTATGGTTTCTTCTATAGATCAGCATTGACTAGAGTTTAGTAATGGTGTTTGATTTAAATTCAAACCTTTTTAGTTTAGACAGTATTACCTAAATGTTGTTTCATATTCATTCTCATTATTATCTACCTTGTAGATCGTCCTCTTTTTCAGTGTTTTGGTTAATTTAAAGAAGTAAAAATGAAACACCAGTGTTTGTTAACATTTTGTACCACCTTGTTATTTTCAGGTATTAACTGTTAAAAACAATGTATTTGTGGTGGTGTTAAAATAGTTATAATCCCTAAAAGTATTTTATTATATGATTTTTAGTACCTAAAGCTTCACTTGAATATTTGTATAATATTTCAATGCGAGTTTAAAGTGACCTTAGAATCAATATGATTAATATACATGTATGTTTTTGAGAATACAGCATCACTGTTTCAACAACTCATACTTGAGAGTAAATTGACCACAATGAAGTCATTTTACATGACAGAGAGTGATGCAACCTTAATGGAACCCTATCAGCATATTTGCACCTCCCATACTGGACACACACACACACACACACACACACACACACACACACACACACACACACACACACACACACACACACACACACGCACACGCACACACACATACACACACCTCCCTGGGTGGCCCCTAAAGCTAAGACCTTTACCAGAAGAGCTGATTGCATAATGCTGTTCAACATCTGACAAATAACTGTTGACATTTTCTGACCTTCTGTCTATTTGCTGTTCTGAAGTTCGTCCTCAGTGCAGGTCAACAGGTGAGTTTCCTAACTTACTATCTGTTTCATTGTTGTTGTTGTTGTTGTTGTTATTATTATTATTATTATTATTTATTGTTGTTATCAGCATTACTATTACGATTTTCACTCTTAGTATTAGTAGTATTACTATCATGAGTATTAGTAAAATCTGTGTTGTTTTTAAATACACTGCCATATAACAATATTTATGTTAGATGACACTTACAGCAAGGAATATATCATACATTTTAACATCAATTTATGCTTTATTTATTCATCCATGTAGTAGACAACACACTACATGAATGAATTGTAATTTGTACACACACATCCCTAAATGACTTTTTTCTGACAGTCAATTAGAAGAATCAGGAGATGTGGATACTACAGCCTATAGCTAACTAAAGGATATGTGTCTTTCTTTTTTGCACATGATTAATAGTAAAACGTATTCAAAAACAACAAAAACATCACTAAGATAAAACTTTTGACCTGCATGTGGTGTTTAAAAAGACTCTGGTCTTTGACAGAGCAGCGAAAAGATAACATCTAACCACAAGACAAAGCCACAGATTCCAAGAATTGCCTTATTTGCTGACCGCAGGAGGTTGTTAGGGAAGTGATACAGCCGCCCTTTGTTTTTAAACTAAACTACACATAGAGGTCTTCATCTGCAAATTATAATCTAGATTCCTTTTTATTTGTCATCATTTGGTTCATATTATTTACATCCAACATTAATTTTGTCCTCTGCGTTTAAGAAACTTTAAACAGCAGGGAAATAAAAGTTATTTATCAAAAGAAGTAGATTCATCCCTTCTGTGTTCTATAGAGGATTATTTGATATCAGCCTCAGCTGGTGACGTCAGTACTTGAGCGCCTGCAGAGTTAAGATAAGCAGCACCAACCTGCCGCACCCTGGAGGAGGCACCGACTCTCTGTAGCTAAACCCAGCCACTGCAAACATTTCTGGCCCCTCTGAACATGTTTAGCTTAGTAAACTATGATGGGATTTTCAAATTCAGCCATCCTCACTTTACATTTTGATAAACTGACTGTAAAATTGGATGAGATTTGAGTTTTGAGCAACAATTTCTTAAGGCAAACTCAAAAACATAAAAAAAAATGTACACATCCTGGCTGCTATGAAATTCACACACTTTACAGATGTAATGCATACGCCTTGGAGGTTTTGGGGAATAAAATGAATTTCCTGTCATCTGTCATAACTCAGTGTAAGAACAGCTGCAGTACAATGGCGGCCTTCCTTCATCACTGCCCCTTCATAAAGTCTTCGCCTAAGCCAGCTTTGAGGAGAACTGGATTCGCCTTGCTGTCTCTGGCCGATCGATGCCCCATCATCGCTCGCCAGATCACTGTGAGCGGCACAGCCTCTCTGGAGGCCAGGGTGAGCGTCTCATCCGGCAAACAGGAGAGTCACCGACTTTCCACAGTGGACCAAAGGAGGCTGTTTGCTCAGACTGCTACCCAGGTGGCCGTGTCTGTATCGAAGGGCTGTCCCTTTGTCACCTCTCAGATTGGGATGGTCCGAGCCAGCCCTGAAGTACAGGAGGACGTCCAAGAAGGTAGGAAGAATTATCATCTGTTATGATGAGGACGAGGCGAACATACAAGACAAAAGAGTAACATCTCACACTAACATACCTGCACTCCTCTTTCACAGGTTTGATGACTTCTCTTTTGAAGGGTTTCAAGGATGCAATCCTCCCGACATCAGCCCAAACTAACACTGTCACCCACCTCCTCAAAGACAACATGGGTGAGTTTTAGTTGAAATTAGCTCAAACATCTCTAAAGTTAACTATTTAATATGATGCAGCCAAGTAATACATGTATCTTTAGATTAGATTAGCTATTCAGCGAATGCAGTCACTGATTCAAAATCACAATTGTCACCTCTGCAGTTGGCCCCAGCTACGACTATGATCGCTTCTTCGCTGACAAGATCTCTGAGAAAATGAACGATCACACATACAGAGTCTTCAAGACTGTGAACAGGAGAGCTGAGGACTTCCCCTTTGCTGAGGATTACTCCATCCCTGGGCGAGAAGGCTCCCAGGTGTCCGTCTGGTGCAGCAATGATTATCTGGGAATGAGTCGGCACCCTCAGGTCCTCAGCGCTATCAGGTAAATAGAGACAGGAAAAGTTTGTTTGTTTGTAAGTCTTCTGGAAAAAGTAGGAAAACTCAAAGTCATTTGGAAGTACTTGAGGTGTCTGACTGCATTTTCTTTCAAAGCTGTCTTAATAGTGTCTTCATTACATAGATGGAGATGAAGCCCTTTAACAAAGAGGCCTAATAATTATTTTTGTTAGATGTATTGTGTTTAAGGACCTCCCTGTCACTGACTTTTTTTATTGCATCAGGTCAAAATGTAAGGCTTCAATGATTTTGCTGCCAGGTCTTGGCACTCAACTAAAGGAGGCAAATGTCAAATTAATCTAATCTAATTAATTAAGTCTTATGTTAGTCAAGTCCAAGTCCAGTAACAAGTCCTGAATCTGTCTCATCTGTCTCATTTGATTGTAATTGCACCACTTGTATTTAGATGGTAAATGTCAATGAGGGGTTCAATCTAGTATCACTGTCTTACTGAATACAAAAAACTTTTATTTATGAGTTTGAAAGATGGGGAAACTTTCATGGCATTAGATCATGTGAGCCGAATGTTTTATCATGGATGTTCTCAGAGATGCTGTGGAGAGGCACGGTGCAGGAGCTGGTGGGACCAGGAACATCTCAGGCACCAGTAACTTCCATGTGTCTCTGGAGAAGGAGCTGGCAGAGCTACACCAGAAAGACGCAGCTCTGGCCTTCTCCTCCTGCTTCGTGGCAAATGACTCAACCCTCTTCACTTTGGCTAAGATGCTGCCAGGTGAATACTGACCTCTGACCAATATTGTAGTTTGAGATCTGAGGATTGATACTGTTTAGGGGGATGTTATCTCCCCTGGGCTCACTGTTTGTTCACTGTGGCACACAGGTTGCGAGATATACTCTGATGCAGGAAACCATGCATCGATGATTCAGGGCATCAGGAACAGCGGAGCCAATCGCTTCATCTTCCGCCACAATGACAGCCGACACCTGGAGGAACTGCTGAAACGCTCGGACCCCAAGACACCTAAAATAGTGGCATTCGAGACTGTGCACTCAATGGATGGTGAGTACTATGAAATGTTCATTTTGAGTGATGGAGGAGATTGTATATATATATATAAATGTGTGTCTTTTTAAGATAAAAAAAAGAAACATAAATTGACATACGAGTCAGAGAAATCTGAAGTTAAGTAACATTCATGAGAAGAAATGCCACTTGCAAATTTGCTTAGTCTGTTTGTATATTAGAAATTAGCAACAATCACCATCTGCAACATTCATATTTCATAGCTAATAGAGTGAAAGCCAGGTTTAGAGGATTTATATTTCTACAGCCTACAATTATTCAGCCTGCATTATTTGTCATTCATCACTGTCTCTCTATGAGAGGAAATAGTTTTCCCCCCTCAATTTTATTTCACTGTGGCATATTATACCGCTGACAGCTCCATAAAGCACAAAACTGCAGTAGACTGAATGGATGACCAAATCCAGGAGGATTTCTTAAAAACACCATCACAAAAAACTGTGTAAATGATTTTTCATTTGAAGCATATAGTATCTAGATCTTACACAGTGATGACATTTGAAGCATGCATTTACTGCTGTTTGCATAATGTATATTCAAAGCTTTTATGATAACAACTTATTCTCTTGGGCTTTCAGGTGAAATATGTCCTCTGGAAGAGCTATGTGATGTTGCTCATCGTCATGGAGCTCTGACGTTTGTTGATGAGGTTCACGCTGTGGGCCTGTACGGAGCCCATGGAGCTGGAGTGGGAGAGAGGGACAACATTATGCACAAGATTGACATTGTTTCTGGGACCTTAGGTGAGTAGCTTTTGAAGAACTTCATCTCCCTTTGACAATTAAGCCAACAGTTTTGTTTCATCCCTTTTTTGTTTTCAAAGTTATGATGAAACATACTAGTAGACACTGAAAGGGCAAGGCAAACGGCTTCATCTATCTTAGATCAAGTGCCTCTTTTCTTTGCCAAACTCCCATTTTGCCCCAACTGACACTGTCATATTGCCAACACGACAGCAAAATTCTCTAAACAAGCATGATACTGCTCTGGAGCTGGTAAATGAGTGCAGGAGAGGAGTGGGCTCTCATCAGAGGAAGCAGAGGTTTTATCAGATAGGCGCTGGCTCTCCTCCCTCTCTGGTCGTACCGATAAAACTATCGTGAGGGAGTCTGGGCAGTGTGTCGCTTTTTGACAACTGTAGGGTTTTAGGTCAAAATCATGTAAACTAATCCTGGGTTACAACTCCTGGCAATAAAGTAAAAAACAAGCTCAAACTGAAATTGCAAATTAATAATGGTGTATCAATACACAAAACTCATGATACAATTTGATACATTATTGTGATGTAATTATTTGACACAGAGACAACAATCAATTATTTATCATATCATTTATCTCAATAAAATTATCATATTTGAGACTTATGGGAATAACAGGGTAAGCTTATTATCATTATCAACAGAATACGTTGAAAAATGTGCCGTGCATAATAATGCATATGTAAAAATGTGTAATAATGATTACACAAGTGTAATAATAAAAATATTTATTGGATTTCTTTATTTAAGTAAAAGTATCAATACCACATTGTAAAAATACATATGCAGGATCAGAAGTCTCATTAGTAAATATATATTTTAAATAAAAGTCAATATTATTCAGAATTATTTTAACAAATTGATATACTGTTGGGTTTTATCTGCAACAATGCATATTTAAGCTGTCAAGTAAATGCATGGCATACATTTGTCCCCTCTGAAATGTAGTAGAGTGGAGAAAGTAAAGTGAAAGTAGAAATACTCAAGTTAATTATGTTATATTAGTACTTTAATGAATGCACCTCCCATTACTGATTATTTCCTCACCTCACATACCACTTGTCTGTTGCTATTCCAGGCAAAGCCTTTGGCTGTGTTGGAGGCTACATCGCCAGCAGCACCGCCCTGGTGGACACGGTGCGCTCCTTCGCAGCTGGCTTCATCTTCACCACTGCCCTGCCCCCGATGGTCCTGGCTGGAGCTCTGGAGTCTGTCCGCGTCCTGAAGAGCCCCAAGGGGCAGGTGCTTCGCAGATCTCACCAGAGGAACGTCAAACACATGAGGCAGGTGTTGATGGACAAGGGCCTACCTGTGGTCAACTGTCCCAGCCACATCATCCCCATACGGGTAAGAAGGTTTAACACTGCTGCTGCCTCCTCTACCATATCTCACGCCACGAGCTCCTCCTCTTTCTATTCTAGTCCAAAGAAATATTAACAATGCAATTTATCTCATAATTCTCAAGGATAATTATCTTGAACTGGATGACAATGTATTTGCATATTACATCATTAGGGAACAACTCTGGCACTTATACAATTATTCCTCTGTATCTACCTTAAGATTGTAGGCATAACCTTATTCTTTGATGTTTAATAAACCTACAGACACATGCCATTTTGTACATCCAAGTTTCAGCCTATTTATGAGTACAGTGTATAGGTCTTTTTTTTTTTTTACATTTGACATGTCACTGTAGTAAAAAGGTGCACAAGTCTAAGTAAAGAGATTAATGATGGCTGAACTCCATTTAGCTGCTTCACTTTCGGGGTCCTGGTATTGTGCCTGCTGCCTAACTGTCACTGTCCTGACTTACTGGGACACTTAAATGGAACAGAGCCGTCGTTAATGATATTACAACACCTGAGTGTTTAATATCGTGACAGGTTAAAACATCTGCAATGTCTACTCCTCTATAACTCTGTAAGTACAGAACATATGGAGACTGGAGTGTATCACCGAAATAATTAGACTGTTTCAGTGTTTAATTATGATCCAATTCATAATCTTTAAAAAGCAATTAGAAGCCACTGAAATAATTCAATTTGCATTTAAATTAAGAAAACTTAACTCTTTTTGTGAAACACTCCTTTTTGTGATACAATTTTAAAAGTCATTTATGACTATCATGTTTTTAATGCATCATTTAAATGCACATTAAATTAATGAATTTGTAATTTATTTTACAAATGTATCGTATGATTTTAAGGAAACACATACAATTCTATAATGTTTCCATTCGCCCAGTTAATCACATTAATGGCTCAGATTTGTACATGTATGACCTTATTGTGTTTAATAAAAAGCAGGCACTAAACGGCTCACATCAACTCTCACGAACCATTTTCTAGGTAGGCAACGCTGAGCTGAACACCAAGGTGTGTGACACCCTGCTTGAGAAGCACAACATCTATGTTCAGGCCATCAACTACCCCACAGTGCCTCGGGGTGAGGAGCTGCTGAGGCTGGCTCCGTCTCCTCATCACAACCCCGCCATGATGGAGTACTTTGTGGGTGAGTGTGGGGATCGTTACCGAAAATAGGTCAGAGTTGTTCTAGTAAATGTCCAATCAAGTTAAATGAGGACAATGGCTGGTACAAGTGATTGACAGTTTTTTCCTTGGTGAGACTCTTCGCTTTGTCAGCATATAGGTCTCTTGGCATCAATGTGTCACCATTTACTGCAATGCAATAAAAATGACAATACTCAGTGGAGAACTTTAAATTGTTGTGCCTTAGCAGCTAAACTAAACACTATAACCTTGTTTTGTGCTTGCTATATTGAGCAGTGATTAAATTCTGAGGCAGTGAAGTAAAAGAGACATAAATATTGTGTGTCTATGTTTCATTCACAGAGAAACTGGTGGAGGTGTGGCAGGAGGCGGGGCTCCTGCTCAACAGCCCGGCCACAGCTTCCTGCAACTTCTGTGATCGCCCGCTGCATTTCGACCTCATGAGTGAGTGGGAGAAATCCTACTTCGGCAACATGGAACCACAATACATTACTCTGTTGGCATAATACCAGAGTACATGTAGCTTTTCTAGTCAAGTTACAGGTACATAAATGCAACAACCTTTTAAAGTCCTTCTTCAGGTGCACTGAGAAGAGAACTAAAGTACTGATTTTGTTCTTGTGTTTAAGCATGCTTTAATTCAAGAATTTATTTCTGTTTTCCTGTATTGATGTGTTCTAAATTGTGTTTTCTGTCATGGATATGATTAAAGAAAAGTGTGCCTTCTCCATTTCAAAAGCATAAAACCTGCACATGAGGCACTTTCTTATATATCTTATCTAGGTGTGATTGTTTGAATTAAACTATATTTAATTTGACGTTGCGTGATTTTCTTAATATCATATATTGATCATCACAATCAAGCTTTGTTCACATTACCACAATAATTAAAATACTGATGTTTCAATTCTAAAATGTATGAAGTGCCAAAGTCTGTTCATAAAATACCGCATAATAAAACATTCAATCAATCCTTGGTGTTGAAAATAGCTATTTTTCACATTCTCCTCTCATATCAAATAAATTGATTTGCTGAAATTATGACGTTATTGATGAATACTATAACAAACACTGTTGTTTACGCTAGAAACCTCCAAAGAAACATCAAACGTGCTTTAAAATTGTGGAATCAGTGAGATCGTTCCTACGGGCACTGGCATGGCTACATTGTGTGAGCTCAGCTGGAGCTTCGGTTCTTCAACACTAGTTGACGTTGCAGGGACTGGCCACTTCTCGTTTGACCTTTGCCCTCAATCTGCGGAGCTCTGCGTTCTCATTGTCCACAACGAGGCCACACTCAATCATTGTCCAGGCTTTATTGAGCTGCTGCTCCCCATAGTGCTGCAGCGCCCCTCGCAGGAAGCACTCAGCCAGACGCACCCTCCCCAGACCGGCCTCCACACACTGGATGGCCTGGGTCCTGTGGAGCTCCAAGGCCCGACTGAAGTCGTCCAGAGCCGCTCCTTCTCTGGAACAGAGCACCAGGCTGCGGCCTCGTCGACACAAGTCCTCTGCCCAGACTTGGTAATCTTCTGAGCTGCTGGAGTCAGGTCCATTGTGTTTCTGGATAACTCTGTCCAGGTCAGCTATGGCCCGCTCGTGAAGGCCCAGCTGAGCGAGGCAGGCAGCCCGCTGGCGAAGATACTGGAGTCTGTGATCGCCCACGGCTTGTACTGCCACATTCAGGAGTGTGAGGGCCTGATCCCACTGGTCACCTGATGACACACTGCTGGCCTCCTGTGCTGCAGCCTGTTACAATATGCAGCTGAGCAATTAATATGCAATTTATAGACACACAAATACTCTTACTTACTTACTTACTTACTTACTTACTTACTTACTTACTTACTTACTTACTTACCATTCTTTAGCCAGATTATGGAAAGATGCTGTTGCCCTGTCTTTTAAGTTTCGTGAAATTATCTATTGATGCTCTCCATCATCAAACCTTATGCATACTTTTCCATCCTTACTGTCCATTTCAAGCATATGAAATATTCATTGGGATACGTTCAGAGAGAACCTCCTAAATTGATGGAGGTCCCACTGTAGTTTCCGACCGTTTTTACTTTTTTTATATATTTTAGTCTGCACTGTATTAAACCATAAAGTCAGTGAAGTAAATAAAAATGATACCATGTGAAAACTTTAGTCAGAAGAGATTAAAGCAAAAATGCTTGCATGAAAAATAAGAAATTATCTTAAGAAAAGATACCAGGAGCTTCACTTCACAGAATCACAGAGGAGCTCAATTTAATGTGATAAGACTGAAGAAAACCCATAAATTAGACCGCAATTATTTTTGCAACACTCGACTATATTGCTATATTGTTCAGGCTTACCTGAGCCATGCGTTTTCGGTGATTGAATGGGATCAGGGCCAGCAAGAAAACCAGACTGGACGAATCTTTTTCAGTCAGTTTGCTGAGCCTGCGAGCTGCGCTGCGGTAGTTCTGCTGCCAGGCCTCCACCACACCCATCCTGGCCTGGGCCACTGCATCTCTTGGCTCCTGGCCAAACACCTGGCACAGATGAGTGCCTGCTGCCTTGACTTCACCTGGGGCCCGATGGGCCATAGAATCAGGAGTAAAGGTTACTGTTAACAAGGGGCACCAAGTTCAGTGGTTCTCTTTATCAATTAATATCTCCAACCAGACCATTTCCAGTGACATCAAGGATCCCATTGTGAATTTCTGCTGCTAGTTTGGCAAACTTCCCATCTCACCTTTGGCTAAGAGTGTGTCCACATTGAGGAGATGCCATCTGGGGTCTCTGTAGTCAGTCCTCATCAGAGCGCCACCAATTAGAAAAGCCTCTCGGAGATGCTCTTCATGGCAGGGGACAGCATTAGCAAGTAGGATTTCTGACAGATTGGTCCGACAGAACTGATGCAGCCAATTACAGACCAGCTTCCGTGCACTGTCCTTAAGTGACAGGATGTCTTTGGTGACTATGTCAATGTTTATCTGAAGTGCTGCCAGGATATCATGAGTGCATTCCTGAGGGGAAGAAGCAGTTTGAATTTTATATTTACACTGAACGTAAATATTGCCTGCAGCTGCTTGAGACACTTCTACGTTAAATACATCTATCTTATCAGCCAAAATGTTAATGTTTGTTAAAAAAAAAGAGCACTCTGTAGATCCCATTCGTGTAGATCCCATTCGTTTTTTTAGGTTTGTTGACTTCACTGCCAACATGAAATGATACATCGTTTGTCTCTTTTTTTCCTGCCCACGTTGGTCAACAAGCGTGATACTGGCAGTTTACAGATGTCCCTATACATTGACATTTCACTGCTAGTTGCAGCAACAAATGTGTAAAAATGTCTAGTGCAGGTTGAAGTCTAGAGAAGGCTGCAGAAAAGGAATTGAATGTTTAAAACACTGTACAAGCTCTGAGCTTTATGTTTTGACAGTGTTTCAACTCAAGAATACCTTTGGTTGGTTCAGCATGAGATAAGTGAAGCCTCTTCCACAGAGAGCCTTGATGTGTTTTGGGTGCTCCTTTAGAATGGAACTGAAATCAAAGATGGCTGTCTTTTGTTGGCCCAGCAGGACATAACACCTCGCTCTCTCCAGCAAAGACTCTGCTGCCTCGCCACCTTGAAAAACAATGTCCACAGCATTAACAATTTCAACTTCTCATTTCTATATTCCAAACAGAGATTTTTGTATGATTATGTATGTGTTATAATTGCTTCTGCACAAGTTGGCTATCTTCTAGTTAAATAATACAGAGCCAATCTAGCTGTTTTGTGTTCGGCCAGTCCTTCTCTTCATCCCACTAATCCTATCTAGATTAAAGTATTACCCACTATTTATTAAGTCAACAATCAGAATCAGCCCAAAAACAAACATCCATTTCTCATCAATCATGTTCTAATCACCAGAGGCGATGATAGCGATGGAGAGATATGCCACAGCCTCCCTGACGGCGCTCACCTCCCGCGCGCCCTCCAGGATTCGTTTTGCAGCAGAGTGGCAGTGCGCCTGCAGCAAAGCCCGGTCCTTCTGTTGAGCCACTGCCAACAGGGGGCGCAAGCAGCTCGTATCACCGCACTGAATGAGCTTTTTCAGCAGCTGCAGAGACAAATATGAAATCTTTATCTCTTTCACTGTAAAAGATGTAAATGTATTAAGCTACCTGGCCTGACACATCACTGTGTTGTAACTGTATCATTTCAGAATAATGACAAAATGATGGTATTCAGTTCAGTTCAATTGATAATTTGAGGCTGAGACCACTCACCCACTATTAATGTATAACACCTACTCAAATAAATGAAATGTCTTGATGGTTTACCGCGCCTATCCAATTTACCTTCCACCCCCAAAATAAAGTAATTTGAATGCATTTTACATCTAAGTCAAATTCACAGTCACAGCTCTCTTAGCTTTAGGTTATATATATATATATAGTTTGCTCTATTTAAAAATATTCAACATTCAAATCTATTAACGATGAAGAATAAGACTGAATCAGCTGATTTCAAGTTCTAGTGCTGAACATGCTGTGAATCTATCGCTAACTAGACTGCCGAAATATTTCTTGTGACCGCTGGTCAGCACTGTAGTTCATCATAATGCAGCTCTTGTATAAATGTATCTGTGTCCTCTGGTTTGTGTGGTGAGAAAAGTATAGATTTGCTGTGGCACCAGGTTTGACAAAGGCTAATTCCACTCATATACAAATTATGAAATCTAATAAGAGTAGTTGTACATGAGTCATTGTAGTTTCTTATTTCCTGAATGTAAGAGTAAAACGAATGAGAATGATACAGGCCTCTCTATTTTCATGTGAATGTGTCCTGTGTAACACTAGGTGCCGGGGAAATAAAAGAAAGACGTCTTCAACGGATAACTGAGTATGCTATATGTGCAGACATTACAGTTAGGATTGTGAAATCTCTAATTGAAACATTTGTCAAATCTTCACATGGCATCAATCACAAAATTGTTAATATTCACAATGAATTATAATTCAATTGTAATGTTCCCAATTACGATGAACAAACCCTGGATCCCCCTTGAAAAAACACGTTGGTGCCTCTGCACCTCACTTTGGGACCCACTGCCCCCAAACCTACTTACCTGATTGGTGTCATAAAGAAAGCCTCTGTGCAGCTGCAGCACTGCGAGGCGTGCCAAGATGGGTGCCCGATGACCGGTGGGCCCGATGGATAGAAGAAGCCGGTAGGCCTCCTCCACCCGGCCAAGCTGGTACAAGGCATCTGCTGCCAGGATCTGAGACCCATCAGCACCCGGCTGGAGCTCCATCAGCAGCACAGCCAGAGACTGGACACCAGCAGGAGTCCTAATGCACGGAGCAGGAAAAATGGTAGCACCAAGAAAATACATTTTATTGAGGAAACATGAATGAGGATTTTCATTAAAACAGAGATCATACCTGAAATATGAGCAGAACTAAATACCTTTTGCAAAAATTGCAGAGTTCATTTCTGATTTTGGATAGGTGACACAACAAAGGTTTTTTTCACAGCACACATTTTGACAATGATGGAGAAGCACAGCTGATAATAACATTCAGGATGGCTCAGTTCTAAGTGTCCCAGTAAGCCATGACAGTGTGACAGAGAACAGACATGCTCTATACCGGGACCCTGAAACCGAAGCAGGTAAATGGAATTCAGCCATCATTTTTATTATTCATCCTTTTATTATTTACACCTGTGCTTTTCCTACTGTGACATGTCAAACTGTCTTTCAAAAATATTGAACTATTGAGTGAACTGTTGTGAGACCAACATCATACCCTGATCTGTCCTTGTCCCTCTTGGATGGGGCCTGTGGTTGATCCCCCTGCTGGGACTGTTGGGAGTCTTCCCTGGAACTGGACTTGGATTCATGTCCTCCCATCCCCTCGAGCATGACTCGTCCCTGCTCCAGTAAAACAGTCAACAGCAGCCCCCGGTAGTTCCATGGCACCAAGCAGCGAACAGTCAGTGCTGTTTCTTGGGGGTGAAGCCTGCTGGCTGTCACAAAGTCTAGAGCTGTGAGGTAGTTTAACCCGCCAATCATGCGTAGGAGCCCCCTGCCACAGAGGGCCCGCACACAGCTGGACGGGTGGGGTGTATCGTGTTCAATCACAGCCTGGAAGTCGTCTAACGCCCCCTTGTGGTCATCTGAGAGAAGTCGCGCATATCCACGAAGAACTTGCACCGTGTTTTGATAGCTCTGCTGACCTCGGGCAGCAGCTAGCTGGCTACAGATAGAGAGGGCCTCCTTGTGCTCCCCTCGGAGGAGAAGACAGTCGGCCAGTCGTACCCGCAGCTCTCTACCTCCTCCGTCAGGCTCTAAATGACACAGAGTCCGTAATAGAATGATCACAGGGTCCAGGAGCTCAACTCCTTCAGTGGATCGCAGATCTAGACGGATGAGGACTCTTTCTCTGTAACCAGACAGACCTCGCTCTGCCTGCTGACGGAGGTGGTTGCGAGCGGCCACCCCTGTACCATGATCTGTGAAAAGCTTTTGAAAATAAATCCGGGCAGTGGCAGGATGTATCTCAAATGCCTCCCCCAGATCCCTGCAAGCCTCAGCAGTCCGTCCACCTGCCGACAAGCAGGCAGCTGCGTGACTGATTAAGAGTCTTGTTTTCCTCTCAGGAGTGTTTTGGAATGACTTGTCTGTACTTCCCTCTGATGTTTTCTGACAATAATCATGATGCAAAACAGCAGAGTACGCATCTGCACTGTCCCCAAACCTGCCTGTCAAAAACAAGTATGCTGCATGAAGTTCCTGCACTTCTGTACTGCCTGGTGAGATAGCCAATAAAAACCCAATAATTGTTGCAGAAGTCTCTACATCCAGCTTATCCTTCTGCTTTGATGTCACTGCACACTCGCTGTCAAATATTAAAGAGGGATGTATGAGCAGTACTTCATCTGTAAAGGCCTTCACTATTTGGGGTAGGTGCTGAGCTTGTCTGCTTTTCACCAGAGTGACGGTTTCAGATTTGTTACTCTGGTAAGCTTTGAGGTAAAGCTTCAGTCCCTTGATACTGTGAGGCTCTGAGAACAAGCACGCCAGGGCACGAGTTATCTCCAGTAGGATGTGAGTCACATCTTTTGGATGAGGGTTTCGCAGCCCCTCAAGCAGAGCAGTGCAACGAGTGAAAATCTCCTCGCAGCCATGCCCGCCACTCTGAAGGAGAGACTCCATCTTGAAAATGGTGGCCGACAGATTGTTGGGGCAGAGCGTGGAGAGAAACACAGCTGCGAGACCTTTATTAAGACCCTCGCTGGGGTGGTTCTCCCCGTGACTGTCAAGCCAACCTTCTAAAGTTGAGATCACCCCACCCAGACCTGACTTCAATTTGCGCATGTGGGTAACGGTGGAGGCTGCGTGAGTCCTGAAGGCTGACAAATAGAGAGAGGTAGCTCTCCCCAGCTCTCCAACCGCAAGGAGCTTGTCTCCATCCTCACATAGCTTTGAAACACTGACTCCAGGTCGAACCAGAGCCGTCATGGTCAGGCAGCAGGCCCTCTCTATCCTTGGGTCTCTCTTCACCTGTTCACAGTGATGACAACATTGATGTCACCTGATGGTTAAAAACAGGAAATGAGGAAAAAAGTTATTTTTCAAAAATTGTTATGTTAAATAGCAGCATTTTACTACATTTGTTTTTTTTTACTGTGAGTGTGGTACTGCTGCAACACCCAATTTAGCAACGGTCTTATATCAACAAGAAACACTTCATTACTTTAAGTCAAACATGTTTGTCTTAACCTGCTTCGCACCAAACTTGCAAAATAAGAAATAAACTTTTTATAAAAACTGGAATTGTTAAACAATTATATTTTAGTATACAGTGTATTTTAAGCAGTTTACAGTAGCTAAGTCTTATAGAAAACATTAACCTAGCAAAAAAATTGATAAGCAAATTTGCATTGTGAAAACTTAGCCCTCTTGTTCAGAGGGTATTCCTTGCATTCTCTAGCCCAGGGGTGGGCAATTATTTTTCCCAGGGGGCCAAATGAGCAACTGAAAATATTTTGGAGGGCCGGGCCAAAATGCCGAACTCAATTATGCATAATATACATTTTATTTCTATATAAAAAGCAGTAAATGGCATTGTTTTGACCGCTGGTAAGAGTGTATGTTGTTATTTGGCAATTAAAAGGTGAGGTTAGCTTTCAAAAATAGAATTTATTCAAATAGAATTTCCAAAATGATAAACAAAATGTGAAACATTTGACTCATTTTCAGTCACATTAATAACAAAGGGCATTTTGAGTTTCATATACTATTGAAACAAGGATTTTCTTAGCTTTCTAAAGACATCACATCATCTTTGTAGCCAAAATAAACAAGACATGTCACTGAACTGTGTAACTGTGTAAAGAAAAGTGTCCCAGTTTTGTAGCCTTTTTGACTTTACATGCCTATATTAAACATTTAATGTTTTCAGAACTGTGCAAAAAAAAAAAGAAAAAAAGAAAAAGATCAAGTGTCCCATTTCACTTGTGATTCTCTGCGATGTCCTCCACCCTTCTCGTCACGGTGCGGCGGGACAGCGGGATGTTTTAAACGCTTCTTTTTTCTCTGGGCATAGCAGTGCTGCAGACTCGACCATGCACTCTTTCACAAACTCCCCCTCCGAGAATGGCTTACTGTTCTGGGCGATTTTGTGGGCTATCACAAAGCTGGTTCTGGCATGAGCCGACATTTTCGCATTTTTCAGGGGTGACACGGAAGGAAGACAGGTTGTCAATCACACGCATTTCACGTGCACAGTTGACGTGCACGATTGCGTGCACTGTGAGAATAAATGGGCTTCAAAATAAAAGCAATGCGGTTTTAGTCCACCCATAAGATAATTAGAAAATATGTTTTATTTTCTAATTATCATGTAATCTTTCGCGGGCCGGTCAGAATCATCCCGCGGGCCGTACAATGCCCAGGTCTGCTCTAGCCCATGCCTCATTGAACTTATGTTGCCAAAAGCAGACCCGTCAAAAACCTGCGCAAGAGCAAACTAAACCCGTGACGTCGTCAGCTGATGTTCTGTTACTGAAGGTCAGAACAGGAACCTGTGCCCCCATGTTTTGTAATTCAATAGCTCTCGGCCCACAGTTGCCAGGGCAACACGGTGTGTCCGCTCATACAGCAAAAGCAAAAGCTGCAGCAAAGTTTTGGGTTTTTTTTTTTTTAAAGCGTGTGGTAGGTAGGTGGAATGACACAGAGATAGCAGCAAGATAAAAAACAAAAACGTACCGAAACTAGCTCCACATAAAGATAAATAAACTCCTCCTGGCGCTCCTGTGTTGTCGCGGGATCCCCCCCGATGAGCGAGCTGTTGTTCCTGTGAGCACGGGTCCGGTTGCCAATGGAAACCACTAAAGCTCGTGCTAAGCAGGAGGACCATAGCACCCCCTAGAACGAGACGCCTCTTGTTGTTTCAACGGCTTAAAAGGCGGCGATAAAAAAAAACCCACAATGTTCGCTAACATGAGTAGTATGTTAGTGCTTCTAGGAACTGAAATCGTGAAACAGCTGTGAAAGTGAGAAAAAAAAAAGTCGTTTCATTATCTCCATAAAGGCGTTTATTACGTCCCCTCCGACGACTTTTACAAAGTGGCATTAACATGTCAAAATGTGCCATCTGCCTCTTTTTTCTATCAACACAAATTGCGTTTTTATGCCCGATATTACTGGTATATAGGTAAATAAAACGCTTGGAAAACAAGTACAGTTGTACAGTTACTTCCTCATCAGAAATGATAGCTACTTGGCAGTATATAAGCATGTGTTTTGTACTATGCAAAACAACGTGAATGTTTTTATTGAACCCTCTCAGAACTTCTGATAGTGTGGTTGTATGTCTACTAGCATACTGCCAATGTGAACAACATGGGTCTGTATGGGATCTATGCTTTTTCTATGTAAAGAATAATATGGACAACGTAGGACAGCTGTTCTTTGTGCTGAAGCAGTTCGCAATTTGCAATTCATGAGATGGGTCTAATCCACCTCAAGAATAAAAGCTCCTCAAGCACCCTGCCTTCATTTTCTTTGTATGGCGATGTGCTCATCTGCACAGCAGCTGCTGCTGTTCAAACACTCAGCCAACACTCCCACCTTGTGGCTAAGAATTGTATTATATATTATGACACTGACTTAGGCTTACAGTACCATGTTGTCACACATTTGTACCATGTAGATGACTCCAGTGAGGATAACATTCCCAACCCTAACAGAGTCAGTATAATAGTCCACTCATTGAGCTTTGTATTAAAATATGCAAAATGTAAACATTTAAAATAATAATTATAAAATATATACACACATACAGTACCAGTCAAAAGTTTGGACACATTCAACTACTTTGAAGAATCTATAATATAAAACATATTCTGGTTTGTTGAACATTTGTTTGTTTACCACATAATTCCATATGTGTTCCTTCATAGTTTGGATGTCTTCAATATTAATCTACAATGTAGAAAGAAAGAAAAAGAAAGAAAGAAAGAAAAACCATTGAATGAGAAGGTGTGCGCAAACTTTTGACTGGTACTGTATATATTTAAAGCCACGAACCGCAGACCTGGATACATATTCAAACATTCATTCATAATTCATAACTTAATTTACTGCAAAGTCCTTTACAGTCAGGAACTCTCACTGTGAGATACCCCAGCCCCACAAATGGAAACCATCAGTTTGGATGGAATATGTGTGGTGAGGAAAAACCCATCCTACCGCACCTTGACACCATTTATCTGCAGGAAACTGAAAATCTGACGTATTCTTCCCTTACAAGGGTGCGCAACAAAATGAGTAGCTGAGTTGTTAGACCAAACTTTCATTCTCAAAGGAGAAGAAGATGTGCTGCTCAAACATCACAGATGTACACTAAAATGTTCACACAGATTAAATACTCAAACTGAAGAGGAGTCTTGAATTTGAATAGTTAAATGCTAAAACTTCTGGAGTTATAAATATTTTCTTCTTTAGAATTCAAAGAAGGACATTTCTTCCTTTTCACCACTTCCTTCTTATCAGATACACAATCATAGAGTAACACAAATATATGTTTAAGCATTCTACTGAAAAACCACATCCCTCAACTGTTGGCATTTAAGAGACCGCACGCATGAAGTATCCACCTTGATTACTAGAGTTCTGCCTGAGCTTTAACATGCCATGAGGTCCTTCTTGAAAATGCTACTATTGTTGTTGTTCAATGTATTGGAGGAAGCCATTTTCCCCATTCTGCAACTGATTCTGAAAAGCACCAAACCCAGTATTTCTGATATGTACAATACAGTCTGCATTTTAAGTGTCATTCTGGAAGTAAAAAGCTCAACTCAATAAGCACTCAAGAAGGAAACATTATACACTTATCTTGAGCGCATTTGATGACATAAATACCTAAAGAATGTAGGAAAAGTGGAAATACCCCAATTGTAATTGGGCCTATCAGCATCTCCACAGTGCTCTGTACTGCCATTTAACTCTCAGCTTGATTGCAATATACATTTACATTACTCAGTATGAGTTATTTGTGACATAAATGCAGTTTTCTGTGGTTGCACCATGTAGTACAGTTAGAAACGTCTGGCATCCGCTGTTGAACACATTAATGTTCACATGTGCAGCCTCAGTTGTCCTGCGATGCCCCTTTGAAACCATGGTCTGTGTAACTTCTGCAGGCTGTGAAACCTTCAGTTCAGGCCTGCCAGCTGTAGCTTCTCTAGACTTTCTTGCAGGAGCTGGGCACAGCCAGATAAATCCATGTAGTGCAAGGCAGAGAAGACGTCGTTCAGCCTCGCAGAGGAACACTGGCTCCACAGCCTCAGCATCTGGTACTGCCTCTCTATGGAGCCCAGACCCAAACCGGCCTCCAGCTCCACCCGCTCCAGCTGCTGATCAGTGAGCGAGAGCAGACGCAAGAACTCCTTCCACCTACGCAGGGGCACCTCCTTGATAATCGCATAGAGGACGATGGCCGGCCACTGATCCGATTGCGAATGCTGTCTGACGGCTGAAAGAAGAGAATGCAGACAAAAAGAGGACACTGAAAACTCTGCTGTGGAAAAGGTCAGCTACAAGAGCCTGCTGTCTGTGAACCCAGATACAAACTAAACCATAAAGGTCATCAAGATAAAGAAACTGTCCAATGGCATTTGAGTATACCATGCGAGAAGAGGACTACATTAATTATTGTAAAGTTCAGGTACTATTGAAGTCTAGTTAGCACTTAGTATTCAGTGACCTGGGTGCAGTTTTGTTATAATGTGTCAACCTAATAAAATTTCCCTGAAAGTTAAAGCAGAGGAGATAACCACCATGTCTATGTTATGAAAGGAAATACAGAAGACAATCCTTACCACAATGCCAACAGCACTACAAACACAAGGGGGTTTTCAGCTTGATCACAAGTGCCAGACACCATAACGTGATGTCATGAAAAACAGGAAACGCAGTAGTTGTTCTAAAAGTAGAATTTTACTTGAATTTCAGAGGTTTACCTGGCAACATAGACCTGTATCAGGCAATTAGTAAGTTACAATTTAAATGTTATTATTTAGAGTGAAGCATGGATCTACCGCACTTTGCTTCAGATAAAGGAAACTAATCAAATCAAAGCTTCAGAGAATAAGCAATAGAAATGTTAAAATCTACGTGGCTTCATCAACCTTTCCCACTTCTATTACTATAAATAAAATCTGAACATGTGTGGATGTGGACAATTTCAAAGAGGTTGAAATATGATGTTTACGGGTGCAAATTGTTCACAGTTAAGTGACGTGCACTCATTATCTGATTTGCCATTTCCTCTAATGTTGAATTGCTGACGAAAAAAGTGAAAAAGTGAGGGGGCGTCCTGTTTCCCAGTTTCCACTTTGACACTGTGGGCCACAGGGCTGATCAATGATAACTAGTGTGCTAAACAAGCAGAGGTGTCACTAGATGTTTGGCACAAGTGACATGATGACAAGTGATGCTGCAGTTGAGATGGGTTAAACGCTAAGAGCAAAGCTGAAAAAGCTGTACCGGATCAAATAAAATAAAACAAAACATTATAAACTCTTTCCTTGTGAGCTGACACTGGAATTGCAATAATTTAACAAAGAATCTACACCTTGCAAGAGGCCTAATTCAGATGAAGAGAGAGTCCAACGCTTTTGGAGAACAGGAAACAGAGGAAATGTACAAAAGGTTTACCACTTGGTGAATAGAGTTGTTTTTAAAGAAAGTAAGTATTGCATGAATCAAAATGCATCCATGAACAATAAAACTAAAATGTTTGTGGTTGTCATTATAAGACGGTAGACGTTAGACAAAGGTAGATGGTGATTGAGAGAGGGTTTGTTGTTGACAAATTGACATTTAACAATACATTATCATACTTCGGAAAAATAATAGTGATAATAGTTGAGGGATTGAGTTGGTAAATCAGATACAACTGAAACTTTACCTTGAATCGGTAGGTGTTCCAAACTAACTAGAACTCCCAGCATCAATGTTAGAGCAGCATTATTTGTATTTGAAGTATCAATACTCGCTAACCATCACCTATAAAGGAGTTAGTTTCTTGCTCAAGGACACTTCACTTCAGCAGAGTGGATACTTCCAGTTTTTGCCCTAATTTAGACCTTCGACAATTGCATACCTTTTATACAACTTCTTTCTAATCTATTTAAACGTGCTCTCTGAGATCTCAGAGAACATGTATCTATTTCACATTCTCCTATACTTCTTTTTTTCAAATAGGAAGTTTGAGGTAGTTTGCTCCTTCTTTCTTCAAATTACCAGTTTATCTTTACTACCAGCTCACCTCACAAATATTGTTCCATAACCCCTCCTGAAGAAATCTTGACTTGACTCTATTGTTGACCAGTTTCACAAATATTTCTTTGCAGTTGTAGAGAAAGTAGGTTATTACTTTCAAGAAGCAAAATGTTTCTTTTATAAATATGAGTCTGCTTTCACATCTAACCACAGTATGGAATGTACTCTGCTTAAAGGGGGTGATGATTACATTACTGTTTGATTCAGTAGATCATAACACCTCTGAGCTGCCTTTTACTTTTATGCATGTCTCCTATGATGCTATTGACATCATTGTTGGTAGCAGTGATCATATCATGAGATGACCTCTGACCTTCCATTTTAAAGGGGAAACCCGAGATCAAAGCCTTGGGTAACTCCATGGCCTAAATATGAAATTGCCGTTTGCCACAAAGTAGTCCCTGTCCATTTTTTAGCACAATTTTAAATGCACCAGGAGAGAAACAGTTACATCAAACATCACAAAATATTGAAAAATTGCCCAACCCAGTCTTTCACAGGCTGTGCATTGTAGCCGGGCATCAAATACTTAATCTTACCTTTGTGTTCAGCGTCTAGAGGACTGATGTGGGCTGGATGTTCTGGCATGGCTGGACTCTGACTGAGAGTCATCATAGGAGTATTCTCAGATATGTTTAATGTCTTGAAAGGACAAAAAAGAAAGAGGAAATCAAAATCGTTGTTGCAACCACATCTCTTAAATGTTAGAGAGTGATGGCTGAAATTCTTCAGTATTTCTAAATCACAAAAAAAATAATATCATAGCTTTGGTTCAATTTCACTATAAAATGTGATCAACATTTCACCTTTGTTCTTGTTTGTTCTTGTTTTACAAAGCCCTCTGACTGTCCACCTACAGTACTGCTACAATCTAGATCTGAATCTCAACAGAACACAAAATGCGTAAATGAGCACAAACCAGCGTGTCCGGGCTGCTGCCTTGATGACTGCTTTGTTCTGTGTGGAGGAAAGCAGATATTATCAGTAAGCTTCCTGCTTGAATGTGCTCAGTAGAGAAAGCACATTTATTAAAAACAAGACAATCAGTTAAAAATATATATTTTGGTTTAACACTGAAAATGCTGCATATCTACAAACAAATATTTGTCCACTATGTGTGAATCTCTCCAACTACCAAACCCCCAAGCACCAGTGTGTAGCTACTTCTATTACTGTGAGCAGTGGAAAGTACTTAGATACTTTACTTAAGCACGAGTAACAATACCACAAAGTAAAAACACTCTACTATAAGTAAAGGCCCTGCATTCAAGTACAAAATATTTCCAGCAAAATATATTGGAAGTACTAATGTTTTGCCATAATGGCTGATGGCGGTGTCAAATTATTATGTATTATAATGTGGATTGTCTTCAAAGATTGAGTCTTGTGTAAGAAGCACTTCAATGTTCAGTTTAGTTAAATACATAACACTGTGTCATATTTACAAGCTAATCATACATTTTTTAATGTAAAATATTGATCTCTAAAATAACTTGAAACTTGAGCTGTACAGAGTCAAGTAAAGTACAAGAACTACAAAACTGTACTGAAGTAAATATGCTTGGATACATTCCAACAGTGGTTACCGTTGAATCTGGGGTCCTCGAGAGGTGGCTGAAGGTCTTTATTCACGCTCCAGCAGAGACAACTGTCTGGATATCTGAAGGGGCTCCTGGCGAAGAGCAGCAGGAGCCAAAGGAATAACAGAAGTATCACCAGAACCACCACGAGAATCAGCCCGTGCATTTCATTCGCTGATATGGACACACAGAAACACTGACATCATTCTACTGCCCATCAAATCTAATTGATCAGCTCTGTATGATCCACAGGATAGCTTGAATAATACTAACTTACTAAAATATCCACAGCTTATGTGAGTATAAAGTATGTTTGGGCATACGGATCACAAAACTACAAAACCATGGAAAGGTGAGTTATTCTGTTGTGTCATTTGTTAAAGTACAGTACATAGTTAGCACTAACAGTGACGTGGAAATGGATCCACAACAGGATGATTTGATTTGATGGTTCTTGCAGCTGTAGATGTAGATGCAGATGCAGATGCAGATGCAGATGTGGTTGCAGCCGTGGAAGAATTTGTAAAAAGTGAAAATGGACATTTCTTCTGGCATTCTGACGATTCCAAACAGCTGAAAAATAGACAACACAGGATTCTGACAACACATTTATCCATTGCTTTTTATCTTTTAAGTCTTAAAACAGTAGTCAGGAGCCCATATGAACATAAAATATTTTACATTTTAAAATGGACGTTAAAAGTCCCTTAATGATGTAATCAAACTTGTGTTTGCCTGGAGAGTGTCTCCCTGCTGAGCTGAAGAGGAGGGATAGCATAGTAACAAAAAAGATGGAGATTTGTGTCCTGCGGATTCTGTCCCTATCTGCTTAGATTAAAAATGCATTTGAAAGTGATCTTCCAATGGTCAGTATGAACAGAAGGAATAGTTAGAGCAAAAACTGTTTCAATGATTCTTAAGGGCACCTGACTATTGTTATCCTGTCATGTGTGTGCAGTGTTGAAATTATTAATTAATGACTTATGGATCAAGATTAAAAGGCTGTTAAAGAAAAATAAGTTGTCCGTGTACTAAAAATGTCCGCCCAACAATAAAAAAAAATGTTTTAACTAATCTAAACAGCATAAAGCCAATTATAACATTTGAAAAGCTTGAGTCAACAAATAGTTTAATTTTTTGCTTGATTAAACTATTGAAACAATTAATTATCTACATTTTACTGTAAAGATGTCTGTCAATTAACTAAGAAATTGATTCAGCTTTAGTTTCAACCTTACAGATGTTTTTGTCAGGCTTGGTCAAGTCAACATGACAGAGAAAGCGATACACAGTATATACACAAACAAACTCCTAACTCTAGTTGCAAGCTGTATAATAAAAAAATCCATCTACTCCGATACTAAAATGATAGAAGAGCCTTTCAAAATAAATTGTTAACAATAGAATGAAAAATATACTGAATTTAGTGTGCCAAAATGTTTTACACAGAATACATAAATCATACAATTTTTAAAAAAAGGAACAATTATGATAGTAAGTATTACAGAGAAAAAGGTTAAATAAAGCAAATGTTCTGTTTGTGTGCACCAAATTAAATCCAAATAAGTCTGTTTAAGACAGCTATCATATTGTAAGATCTCCTACCTTTGGCAGGGCTGGCACTTCTTTTTGAAGTCAGGATAAAGATCAAAGTCTGAAAAAATGTGAGAGTTCAAAGAATTCTATGTTCACTTTAGGGTTTATTATATTGAATAAGCCAGGATAATAATCAATATGGCAGCTGTGATTGCCAGTTTAGCGCTTTAACTCCCTTTGCCTTCACTTACGTTTACAATAGTCACAGCTGCAACTCGAACAATCACTGGAATCATAGGAAGCCTTGGAGAAGTATCCCCGCTTACAGTCACATTCCACATCACTTATACTGGTGCAGCTCTTTTTTTTCACCTCATAATCTGGGAAAACATCAAAACACAGTGTTTCTCTCTCAATCCACAGCATTTAACACTTAGTCCTGAACAAGATGACCAGAGGATTACATGCTGTAGAATAAGATCGAGACCCTTTAACCTGTTAGATTTAACAGATTTAAAATGGGAATGTGATTCAGTGTATGAATTCACACGTTGCCTTCACAGAACAAAGTCTCTAATCTCAGATATATT
This sequence comes from Anoplopoma fimbria, assembly GCF_027596085.1. Taxonomy (NCBI): domain Eukaryota; kingdom Metazoa; phylum Chordata; class Actinopteri; order Perciformes; family Anoplopomatidae; genus Anoplopoma; species Anoplopoma fimbria. The sequence continues at coordinate 10,145,807 of NC_072460.1, read as the reverse complement.
GCCTAAACCTGCTACTTTGCACTACATTTTAATTTATCAAAGATAAAAATGTTCCTTTGATCCCCAAAAGTGAAAAATCAGCATGAAAAGAGCGGAGTGTTAGCTGCAACAAAAAAACATCATATTTTAATTTAAAGAAAATGTCGATCCAATTAAGTATCTCGGTCAAATGCAATTTACATAATATCCCACAAGCGGTCGGTGTGTGTTTCTATTGCTTTATAATGGTATTTGAAAAGATACTTACTGCCACATGAGCCACACTTATGGCATTCTTTTACAAAGTTTTCTAATGCTGTGAATTTGCCATCGCTGCATTCTTTACATCTGTGCTTTGCGACTTGATCATCACAATCCTCACCGACTTTATGATATCCTGGGAAACAGTGGGAGAAAGGGAATGAGTTGATATGTGGTTAATCCAATAAATCTGTAATAGACAAGGTCATTGCATACCGCCTCTGGTTAACTTACCAGCAGGGCACATGTTATAACATAGATCCCCCTTTTGTTCTGTAACCTCTCTTTCACTCTGTCCAGTGGAAAGGTAGGCAAACATCAATACCTAAAACAAAAGATAAGGTTTCAAGTCGTTGTGGGTAGGAAGATGCTCACAAATCAACTGACACATTGCCACTACAGATGCCATATAAAAGGACAGCTGTAGAGGAAAAGTGGCTCAATACGACTCATCAAGTAATTCCATCGGCATCTTTTGTTTTTGGATTTCCATGCGCTTAAGATATCAAACAGGTCTCCAAGTTATTTAATATTTATATTCAATTACTTTACATCCATGCCATAAATAAACAAATACTCTAAAAATGCAAAAGAGAGGAAAAGAGACAAAAAAAGTACATGAACTTTACTCTATGCTGCTGTAAGCCTGCAAATTACCCCGCTGAGGGACTAATAAAGGATTATCTTATCTTATTTTATCTTATTTTATGAATGGGGATTTGTCCATTTTTTTTAAATAGAACAGAAAAGTTTGCCAGAACTTATTGAAGTTCATTGATCTTAACTTTCTTGGAGACCACCCTGAATGTGGATTAATAACAGTTTAAAAGGGTATCAAAAACCCCTGTTCAAACAATATGGCAGTGGGTGCCCGGGTCACACCCTCATTTTTAACAATTCATACCCACTCCTGAAAAAAGATGGAGCCTTTGAAGTAGTAAAAAAACGTGAAGCGACCCACGCCTTATGCATATTGATGAGGAATAAACCTAACCCTTGCTAAACACCAAGACATTTCTGATATTTGTCTCTTCCCATTGTTGCTTCATGTGATCAAAAAAAGGAGATGGATGGTTTGTCTTGCATAAAATAGATACTACACACTTTTGCAGTATAGGGCAATTTCCAAACCCTCAGAAAACTGAAAGAAATAATACTTTTTTTAACCTGCGTGCCGAGGAAGTTAGACAAGGGTATGCTGAACTCTGTGGGCAAAAATGATCTTCTCTAAAGGGGTCCTTTACACAGGTCATTCCTTGCTTACCCATTGTTGGGTGGCAGCAGGGAACAAATCAAAGAGCTCAGTGTAATTGGGTTGCGGGATTGTTGTCCAGTGATCACTATTTTTACAGAGTTTAATCTGCCAGCCATTGTGAAACAAGCACTTGCATCTTTTGGTCACAGATAAATTAATCTTATTGCTGAAGCGATTAATCAATTAATCAACCAAATTATTATTCATTTTTTCAACCAAAAGTGAATAATAATTGCAAAAAGTCTGTGAATTGAGTTTCTAAAAATTAAAAGTTTTCTGTTTGTCTTTTATGACAGTAGATTGAATATCTTTGGGCTTTAGACTACTGATCAAACAAAGAAAGTCATCTGATATTCTACAGACCAAATGAATACTCAAATAATCCGTGGATCAAACAATAGCGTAGATAATCCCAATAATCAGACAAATTTATTAGGTTATTAAATGTGTAGACTTTGCTGCTCCAGAGTTGCAAGATCATGACAGAGAACCACCATTAATCATCCACATATAGCTTCTTGACACCTCGCATCGAAATTACAACCTTGGTGTTTTGCATAAACATCTAAGAAGCAACATGCTGTGCTTCAATGTTAACTCTTAAAAACTGAAACCACCAGTGAGACTATATGTATATACTGTCTATATCTCTCTCTCAGTACTCCAAATCTTCTCGAGTCACCAATGCTCTAAAGTGATTAATGTCACCAAAGAATACACACATGACAAGTTCTTTAAATAAATATAGGCATTTCAATTTGAATCAAAGCATTTAACTGGGTTTATTTAGCGAATAATGTATTTTTGTTTGGTCACTTTCATGGTAACTGCAATACAGAGACAACAGCTACTGTAACGATGAGTGATGATGATGTCAAGTCCACTCATAGAAGCTAAATCATCCCTGGAACAACCGTGAAAGGGATCCAAATAAACCATCTGATTTGAATTACTCACCAAAACAAAATCCATGGTGAAAGAGTAGACCGTGAGGAATTAAGAAATCAACTTTAGATGAGTGTTAATCTCATGTGAAAAACAAAAATTTAGAGGATCACAAAACAGACATCACCAGGCGAGGACAACACCAAAATCACCCGAAGGATGACGAATTCTGACTTTAAGCCATCAGTAAATTTCCTCCTAAGCTGAGTCAAATAAAGTGTTAAAGGAAGCCTGTGTGTGTTTGTGTGTCAGAGCTGTCAGTTCTTTGAAATCCTTTGAGAAGTGGTGCGAGAAACAGGAAACACAGTGAGGTCATGTAACCCCGCGTAGGCAACGTCAATGAGTTCCTCCGCCTGATCGTTTCCTATAATTCCCCTGCACAGCTGACATAATCATTTTACGTACATCAGAATAATTTATGGGCGGGATACAGTGTTTGGATGTAGGTGGTGGTGGTGGTGGTGGTGTGTGTAAAAAGAGGGTGGGTACACTCGATATACTAGTCACATTAGCGGCTATGATGCAACTCTATTTTCCTTTTCTTCATAAGCGAGACTAAAACAAAAGATACAAATATAGATGAGATTGTAGGAAGGTATCGGATTGAGGATCACTCAAGTACAGCAAACTGAATCCCTGATCAGCGGGACGAATATTAATGAAAAATCGAACAGACATGAAAGTCTAATTGACTGCCTTCGAACACACATTAAAATAAGGGGATACCATATATACTGCAGTAAACCTCACCTGGGTGAGTGTTCAATGGAAAAATCTCTGTCTTGGCCTATTAATGTATGTATATATACCTTATATATATAAGCAATATGGACAGTAACATATATATGTAACAACAGGCTAAATGATTTATTTACTTTCTTACAAAAGTTAATTGAAATTAGGATTTTAACCAGCTTTATGGATTGAAGTCTCGATTTTTTGGTTTGTTTGTTTCATGGCCTGACACTGAGATTACATTTGAATTATGTCTACAACTGTTCAGTAACTAAGTGAAATAATGATTTCAATTCAGATGTTTTATCACGAAACAATATTTAAATGGCATGGGGCACCTACAAGATGTGAGTATGTAATACTGACAGATCGATGGTGCATGGCAGAAAGGAAGTGCACATTAATTACTTGCTCAAGATAAAACCGTCCTCAGTCCATCCAGTAAGTATTGATTTGGATATTTGGAGGTCAGAAGCCGTCTAGACGTGACAGTTACGATTGAGATAAATGTGGCTGAATATCAAATGTTATAGAGGTCGAAGCTACATATAACTGTAATTTCAACACTGTCTCAATAACGCAAGTCCCAAAACATTCCTGTTTGACAGAGAAATATGGTGATTGAAATGCTGTTAAAACATTGTCTTTGAAGTTTTAACTCAACTTAATGTTGACACTACAGTAGTTATAATGTGTGTATATATAGTCTTTAGACAGTATACGGTCCACAGTAAAGTCTGCACATAACCTTGGTATATAAAGAAACACATGGCTCAGAAGGTAAGGTTTTATCTGGTAAAATAAAGAACAATATTTGAGCTGCTAATATCTTATTGGGAGTTTACAGATGACTTTTGACTTATTAGATCGGGATACATGTATATATAAGTTTTAACTATCATTTTGATTGCTTCATTTTGTTTTTGGAGTAGGCTGCTTTTTTCCCCCTCCACATCATTTTAGAAATATTATAGTTATTACTTCACTGCATGTATCTGTCTGGGACTGTCCTTGTAGTATTGTAGGATTTCACATAGCTATTATGAAACAGATGGACTGAAAATATGATGCATATTGCAAATGAAAATACCCAACGACATCACTTTGAGTAGTTGAAGTAATTTAACCTCTGAAATGAGATATTTTGTCGTATTTAACCATTTTTTTCTTTAGATATTTTCGGTATATTTAGCAGCCAGTACTTGACTAAAGTGACCTTTTGGATGCAGCGGGCTATTTTTCTTTGTAATGGGAGTATTTTTACACTGTGGCGTTGCTATTTTAGGACTTCCACCCCTGCGGATCTGTCGGCTAAATCCAACCCAGACAACGCGCAGAAATAACGTTATTAGATTAATCATACATGCGGTGCCCATTTAACGTTATTAGAGCAGGTCATCGTGTAAAAAAATATCCAAAACAACATTAGCTGAATTCCTCCCTCTGTGTCTGTACTGCACTGAGCCTGCAGCAGCAGCACCCAGAAGTGAACAAAGCGACCCGGAAGCGGTGGTCCGACTGGGAAGCAGGCAGAAAGAACATCAACCTTTTATATTATAGCTTAGCCTACGAGCAAGACAATAATCTGCAATCGGAACGCCAGGTATTTGTGCATGTCTGTTCGTGTCTTCGCTGCTGTGCATTTTCTCCTTAGATGCGTGCAATGTGCACAAAAATGCAATTTGCTGTCCTTTGATTCGTCCAAAAGTTGCAGAATGTGTGTGGGGGAAAAAAAAGTGAAATGTGGTTGAGATGGCACAGCGTTTTTTTTTGTGGGGGGGGAGAAGGGACATTGTGCGCCGGGTTCATTATGACCTTAACGCGTTGCTACGGTTGTTTTAATCGCTCTGGGTTTGGGTCGAGCCTGCATCTTGTCCGTTTCCGTGCTGTTTTTTTTTTTTTTTTTTTTTTTTTTTTTTTTTTTGCTTGCAGGGCATGGTTGTTGTAGGAAGTGTCAGTTTTTTTTAAGAGCTGGGGGAGGCCGGGCTATTCAAACCTGCTATTCGCCGTAAACAATCATTCATGCCTTTGACATGATAAACACACCTTTGTGTCGGCGGCGGGTCGCTTCTCCTTCGCTCCCCTTCGCGATTACATGTTCATGCTCCTACATTTTTTGGGGGGTCTGCAGAATATGGCGTCCCGCCTTATAAAAAATAAGGGCTGCCATTTTTGTTTCTCTTTTGTCTGGAAATGTTTAAAGAAAACTGTCTGAGAATGTCTGAGTCGCACCGGGGAGGGTCGATCCGCTTAAAAAAAAAAAAAAAAAAAAAAAAAAAAAAAAAAAAAAAACCTCCTTCAGTCCGGATCGTGAGATGCTGTCAGATAGCCAACATGTCCCAGAAGTCAAAAGAATGGAAAGTTGTTTTTGTTTCATAGCGTTTCTGTGAACATTTGAAATAGACGTCCACACGACTGAGGCTCTGTCACACTGTTGCCTTTTGTTTTATTTTTGTGATACAATATTTCTAGGCGACATTTAATATTTGACCTGTGTTAACTTAAAAGTGACAGTTTTGGCTCATGGTCACACTGTAGCCTATGACTAATTTACACACGGGGTTATTAACATTATTTTTTAACATTAACATATTTACAGATTGTTCCACCTTTTGAACTGCAGCTTTAAGGTCCTAATCTGCAGGTGGAGTTTGTCAATGATAACTGAGGAAGACCGTGATATTTGGATGAAAGCCAGAAACTATTTAATAAGTGTAATAACTCTAATTAATATAATTTTTTTCAAACTATGCATTTCCAAGTTCTGTTTAAATTCAATTTTAGTCTAAAAAGGTAGTTAAATGTTTTTGTTTTTTTTGTCAAAAGTATTTGATTTATTTAAGTTATTTAAGCCAATAAAACCCAAAGCCAACATAACATTTACCTAATTTTTTCGGTTTACCCAACCTCCTTTTTTTACTTACCTATCAGTAAAAATGCAAAAAAACCTTTTTATTTGTCCTTCAGGAAATTGGAACAAATATATATTAATGAAAGCCCTTTTTAAATATTAATAACTTCTATGGAGCTTCCTATTAAATATACCCCAGTTGCTCGTTATTGTGCAACCAGTGCAGTGAAACTTGGCTCTTCCAATAATTAATTTTTGGTCTAGAAAAAGGTTTCAAAATCTTTCCTCAGTGGATGAGTGGAGCAGTTTGAACACCATGAATTCTAAGTCATGTGATTAAGCATGGAAGTAGATGCAAAGCATATGCATATGTGTTGGAAACTAAATAAACATAAACAGCAATTTGGTGCCAAAGGAAACCACTCATCCTTTTGTACTGTCATTTTTTTTTCTTCCCAGTTAATGTCTGCCAGTCTGTAACATCGTACACACTGCCTGTAGAAGAACAGTTAAGAAAATTTAGAGATTTTGCAAAACATTGGTTTGTTTCACAAACCCCTCTCTGATCCGGACTGAGGCTCAAGAAGTATAACTTGACTTTTGAATGTGACTAAAATCCATTTTATTAATTTCAGGATGGCAGAGCCTCGATTTAACAACCCGTATTTCTGGCCGCCACCTCCATCCATGCCAGGCCAGGTAAGTCCACTCATCACGTGTAATTAGTGTGACATTTCCGCCTTTCATTGCCATTTGTTTCCATGTGTGAATGTCTTTTCAGCCATTCAGCACCAGTCTGTCAGTCAAACAACCTCTCAGAGTGAGAATCCTTCACAGGTCTTTCTCGTAGATAAAAAAAATAAAAAAGTAATAATTAAACTTGTACTGTGTGCTGGTCCGTGTTTTCTTTCCTGGGATGTGTTTATGGGGCGTGAATGACATTCACACACGGTGGCTGTTTTCTGTTGAGCATGACCCGTTAACCCTTTCAGCTGGATAACCTGGTGCTCATTAACAAGATTAAGGAGCAGCTGATGGCTGAGAAGATCCGACCCCTGCACCTGCCGCCTACCTCTACCCCATCCCAGCAGTCTTTGCTGGTGCCCACCTCGTCCCCGGACGGCAGCGCTCAGCACGTCATGTCGGTGCCTAAGTCCCAGTCGCAGCAGGTGCAGGGCCACCACCAGCAGCCACAGGGCTCAGGACAACCGGACATTGCTCTACACGCTCGTCCTGCATCCAGCTCTGGGCAAGGTAAAGTCTTCACTTTGTTGTTTGTAAAACTGGCAAGCATATAGAGTTTGGGTATTTTTACTGTAACTAAGTATCATTTTTTTGAAACATGTGCCAACGTATATCAAAAAATGTAAAACCATACTAAGCCCTAGTAGTCTGTGGATTTGTTATCTATCTGATATGTATTTTGAAATTCTCCAGTCGATTTTCTCTCTTAAATAATTTGAATGAGGACCTCAGATTTTGCAGATGTGACGGTCTATTTAGACTACAGTTGTTGACTTTGCATTGTGTGGTATTCTCACACATGAGCATTACAAAGTCTAAAGGTCTATCTAAATGAAGACCATTAACTCTTCACGGATTAAAATGCCAACACCTGTCAACTTCCAGATGGAAATATGGACGACAAGTCAGCAGTGAAGGCCAAAGGGTTGTGGGAAGACTGGCACATGAGACAGCTCAGCGAGCAACAGGGCAGGATCAACCATCGCTCAGGTAGTGCAGCCACATGGTCTCTGTGGTCTGTTGACATGGGTAAATAACAGCAACAAAAAAAAAAAAACTTGAGATGTGTATAACATATAACACTAGCAAAAATAAATACAGACTTGATAGTTAATTTCACTGTGATGTGTTCCAGAACTTAAACATGTTTTAGGAGTCTGCTAACAGATCATTATATCATACAGAAATTAATGGAAACAAATGGCTCTTTTGGATAGTAGGAAATATTCATTGAAAAATGTAAAACTGTAAAGCATGCGATCAAAATTGGATTTCAAAAACGTACCTGTGTACCAAACATGTAAATCTGTAGCACTTCTCTCATGTCATGTGTAGAGTTGTGGTAGGTGTTTGCCTTAAAAATGGGTCTGCTTTTCGTTTCCAAAGGTCTGGCTCCTTCATCCCGACCTGATAGCCACAACACCTCAGAGGCTCTGACCCCGACGACTCCAACCTCCAGTCAGAACCGCCTGGGCGGTGCCCCCTCTGTGAACATCATCTCTGGGCTGGCCAGCGGTCCTGGCATGGACCACATGAAAGTTGGAGGCCTGGCTGGACTGTTGGGCCCCCCACCCAAGGCAACCCGTGGACGGAAGAAGATCAAAGCTGAACACTCGACTGGTCCTCTGCTGGTGGTGCCCTACCCCATCCTAGCTGACCAAGGCTGTGTCACTGTGGCACCCAAAGAGGGCAAAACCTACAGGTTGGCATGGGAGGCTGTGAATATTGTCTTCAAATTTTACTGCAGCACAGGGGGAAGGATATTTTTCCTTTTAGTGCTGGCCTTGCAAAGCAAATATGGAAATTTAATTGCGGTCTACAACAGATCAATAGGGATTTGCCTGAGACAAGTTGGGTTTTAAGTAGCCTGTAGATGATTGAGATGTGGTCCTCCTTACTGAGACATCAACATGAACCCATATTTTACCTGATTGGATTCACTCAGTGGACTGTCAATTGATCTTTGTCCCCTATTACCCCCTGAAATACTTTGTAGGATACTAAACCATTATCGATTTGTTCTTTTTTTTAATCAATCAAGAATTAAACTCTACTCTGACTTTGGTTGGGTCTCAGTGCTACTGCTTTATAATTATGAATCTGAATTGTTCTTGTTCTGGTTTATGTCTTGAAAATGACTGAGGTAGTCTTGCTATTGTCAAAACAATGGTTTCTATACCACCCTTAACTGAGCTAATTTTCTATTCTTGTGTCTTGTTTTTGTCACCAAGATGTAAAGTGTGCCCGCTCACCTTCTTAACAAAGTCAGAGATGCAGATTCACTCCAAGTCCCACACGGAGGCCAAACCACACAAGTGTCCCCACTGCTCCAAGACATTTGCCAACGCCTCCTACCTGTCCCAGCACCTGCGCATCCACCTGGGGATCAAACCCTACCACTGCTCCTACTGCGAGAACTCGTTTCGGCAGCTGTCACACCTGCAGCAGCACACCAGGTGGGTCCAGCTGTGAACACAAAGCAGGGGAAGCTGAGCTAGTGTGGGGGGGGGGAGGAGTAGGAGGAGCAGCTACTACTAACTCACTTTGCTAAATCTGGGAAACTCATATTACCATTATTTACATCATTTTGAAATGTGTTTTTTTCTTGCAGTGGACATCCCTTTACACTTCAGGCATATCATTTGGGGAATAAAATCTTGCCCCATTTTATTTGTGTATTTGTGTGGCTAGGTATTTTCTCTTTTTATATATTGGATGCATCAACGTTGTTACTTAAACTTTCAGCAAGAACCTTTTTTTTTTTTTTTTATCCACAGAATCCACACTGGGGATAGGCCTTATAAATGTGCTCACCCCGGATGTGAAAAGGCTTTTACCCAGCTGTCTAACCTCCAGGTCAGTATATATTCACACAACTGAATTCTGCCACAGTAGATATTAGAACAACGACTGGTTCATTACACTGAGGTCGACTACTACACAATGACAAATTTAGTTGAAAAACAAACAAACAGGTTAACTTCTTTTTAGGGCCGATGTCATAATTAACAACCTTTGTCTGTGTTTCTTCCCCAACAGTCTCACCAGAGGCAGCACAATAAAGACAAGCCGTATAAATGTCCAAACTGCTACCGTGCCTACTCAGACTCGGCATCGTTGCAGATTCACTTGTCAGCGCACGCGATCAAAAACGCTAAGGCCTATTGCTGTAGCATGTGTGGCCGGGCATACACCTCAGTGAGTAAACCACAGGTTATCTATATGTTATATTATGTATGTCAGGTTTTTCCAGTGTGCCTTCAGACGGACAGAGAAAAAGATGGCCTTTGATGTGACTGTTATCACTTCGCTTGAAATTAGCGGTTTCCTCCTTCTGATAATTATGTTCTTGCTGGCATTCAAACATACAGAAAAGAGGTGAATTCTTTTTTTTCTTTTTTTCTTTTTTATTGAAACGGTCCACTCCTTATTTTGGCAAACGGGGAGCTAAGAAGTACCAGTTCACTTGATCATTTTTTTAACTTATAAACTGGTTTTCAAGGTACAAATTTAATCTCTCATCCAGTCAAATCCAAATCTGCAAAATTTCTCTCTACGTCCGCCAGATTACTCTTGAGCTGAAACAATAAAAGTTTAAGTAGTCTATCGACATAAAATTAATTAACTTAATCAACTGTTTTGATCATAGAATAATTGTAATGGCATCTTTTAGGCAGAAATGCCAAATATTTACTGACAGCATCTAAAATGTGAATATTAGCTTTTTGTATTCATCATAATAATATGAATATCTTTGGGTTACAAATACTCCTAAATAGATTAGATGGGAGCCTCTCAACCAAGTGCCATTGAGGTGTAACAGTTTGTAGGTTAAATTTTAGTTTGCAGGAAAAAAAAGGTTATTTTGCCAATTAGAACCTTCAAAAATATGTTCATCTAAGATACAGCTTCTTTGGTGGTTTGTTGAAGTGTGAACAGTGGTCAGTCCAAAATATTTATTTTGGCTTTGTTCTTCAAAAGCCAGCACAGCCAATGTCTTCTTTGGTGAATTAAGCTTTTAAAAGCTTTCTACTAAATGTGTTGGAGTTTTTTTAGCTACAGTTGTTACATCTTGCTGAATTGACTGACTTCACATATATTTATCTAGAATGTCTTATTTTTGCAGGTACTCCGGGTTTATTTTCATTTCATATACAAGCAAAGAAAAAGGTCAAATTTCCTACAAATAAAATGTCAGTAAGCTGTAATGTGGGAAATGCAACTGTTATTGCTGACAAAGTCCTAATGGCAATAGTTAATTTCTGACTATTTGGATTGTTTTAATCTCTTTTGCAGGAGACCTACCTTATGAAGCACATGTCCAAACACACGGTGGTGGAGCACCTAGTGAGCCACCAGTCGCCTCAGAGGACCGAGTCCCCCAGCATCCCCATACGCATCTCCCTCATCTGAGCTCCCGGCCGCTCAGCAGCAGGTCGGATTCAAAGTCTATGTTAGGCTGGAGTTTACGAGGCCCTGAACCCACCGCCATCTACATAAGGCTTACATTAGCATTATGACAGCTGACATGAGCATTCAGTACCAGATTCAGTAAACAGGCTGCCTCCATCCATCTTGACACAGGCCGCCTGTCAAAAATGAGCACAGCGTTATTTTGTGAATGTAAAAAAATACAGCTAGATGTTGTCCGGAGGATCGAGTGGCAAATAATGTCTTGCGTCAGATTTAATAAGCACTTTCGTAAGCGTCATGTAAACTGCCGGATGCATTGGCCATCAGAAATGTTTTAGTTTTTGTTTTTATCTTTTCCTCTTCCATGAAATGGGTTTTCCAAAATGTGCCAGATGATATTTGCCCTTATAAAGAATTGAGAAAATGTTAAAAAATGTTTGCTGGGTGTATTCTGGAGACATCCAAAGATAATCTTAAAGCACTTTTAGGCCTTGTGGTTTTGGCTCAAATTGTTTCAATCTTGTTGGATGGGAAATGCAGGGCATTACTTGTGGCAGCTAAGAGTACTGTCTGTGTATAAATAACAGTCATTTTCTTTAACTTTTTTTGTTTTAACTCAGTTTGTGAAATTACACATTAACAGGGTCATCTAAATTTGAAGAAAGGCAATCGCTAGATGACAATTTAAACATTTAATGATTGTATTAGGAAGTTGCATTATTGACTTTGGAAGGCAAAAAGTAGAGCAACTTGGAAGGGAAGAAGGATGAATGTTTTTTTATTTTTTATTTCCAAAATCTTTCACTCCATATTTGACATTCACCTTTACGGCACCTTTATGATCATAACGTGATCAAAGAAACACTGTTTTTGACATTTATGTTCCCCTGACGCCCCATAAACTTGTGCCATATATGAACCTTATTTAGGTTTGAAGAGAAAGCAAATCTTGCCATAGCTTGTCTGCTTTCTCCGGTCAGTCAAGCTTTGACTATAAGGAGTATTAGAAGTTGAATGCATTGCACATGTATCCCGTGCCAGCTCTACTCTACTCATCCCTTCTTTAAAACACACTTCAGCTGAAATGAATTATCTTACCCAAGTGGTAAAATTTAAACCCAAAACATTGGACCAAAATGTGAAGTTATGTACAGCTACTCTGACCCAGTTAAGTTTCTTTTTTTAAACTTTAATAAGCTTTACCCATTTGGAATAAACTGCAGTACAAGTCATATTCCATAGGCCTATGTTATGAGTTTTGTGGAGGTGATGCTTCTCCTTTTTGATTTATTTTTTTCTCCTTTGTATTAATTTTTTTTGTACACAGTATTGTTTGTTGTATTTTTACTGTAACTTTAACCTCTGGATGGTACTAACAGAGTACCCTGTATTCTTCAGGGCACTTCAGAAAAAGGTGCTACAGCTAGACGTTACGTTTGAGATGGAACTGAGAATGATGTAAAATACATATACAGTATATAGTATGTTTTCAAAAGAATAAAAACCTATTACTCAAGCCACTGGCCTGAAAACAGACATTTACGCCAACAACAGACCCTGCCTCTTCAACTTAATCTCTCTTTTGAGATAATGGGAAAATGTACATGTTGCTGTACTGTAAAACATGTTACTCATTTATAGTACCTATTTTTTAGTTTTCATAAACATGCTCTGTTTGGGTTTTGTAAAAGTTTATGTATGAACTTACTGTAATTATTTTAGTCTACCCATATGTTATTAATATTCATGTTTTATATCAGTTATTTACATGTAAGCCTTAACTGTTTTATCATCCCATTTCCATAACTCTGTATTGTGTTCTGCAGTATTCAGTCGTGTAAACATTTTAATTTCTTTTCCTTCCGCATGGAGTTCCTGAGCTGTAATCTGTATGATAACTGTTTAACCCATGTTCTCTATGAAAAGATATTGCGTAGATTTATTACACTTTTTCCTGTCTTGCATTGTGGTTTCATATACAGTTTCTAGACAACTAAATATGCACAGCCAAGACTGAGAAGTTAAACTAAGGTTATCAATGTTTAAAAAAGGAAAACAAGCTTTGTATCTTTACCTTGTTTAATAAACAGACTGTTATAAATTCATCACTGAGTGCTTGTTTTATACAAAATAAATTTACCTGCCAACAGATATGTGAGCAGGAGGTAAAAAGAGGGGGGAGGAAACAAATATCACGTTTGTTATTTATTCACTTTTATTTATGAAAATATTTTTATTTAAAAATGTATTTACATGGATGCAACACAAGTCAATTTCTTGTCGATTAGATCTTAGTTTACATATCTGTTGCAAATAGGCTTTTGTTATTTGATGTGTGTTCACGCAGCAGCAGGATAAAGTTAAATACTTCATCATTTCAGGCACATTGTAGACAAAATAGACAACGTATACCACACTACAATTATATTATTAACACAAAATAATAAAAGTGTGAATTTAATTCCCATGTCGCACAGATCTCTTCCTACAAGGGTACGAATACTTTCTGAATGAACATCCCTGAAACTATTGAGTTTGACCAATTGTATAAAAAAATATAAAAAGCTCCTTGAATTCTGAGGCTTTTTCTGACATTTTGGCTGTTTTTAAACTACAAGCAAAGAGGCAAAATGTAAATACTTGAGTTGCTTCAGCTCACATGCAACGGGCAAGTGGATCCACAATATCAATGTTATATACTGTATGATAGGAGTAAAAATGCGTTAAGATTTTTGACACAGTAAAACCATAGATAAACAACACCTTTGGCATTTTTTCATTGAAAACACTGCCAGGAATAAATTCAACTGAGGAAATAAAGTACTATTGATATACTGTTATATTCCACTACTACATTAAAACTTCTCATAAAGTGCTCAGTTTAAACTAGTCTCATTCAAATCTCCCTCATGAAATGTCTTTTTGACATTCACTGTGCTAGTGTGAAGTACATTGTTTTATAAAACAGTGTACTTCACACTTCACTTCAATCTATTTTTACATTAAAAAAATATGATAATCTTTCCCGTAAACCAACACAAGGCATTTAAGCATTCTGATTTGCCGATGCAAACAACTGACCAACCTCCCAGTCTTTGCACACAGGTGTGCATTCAAACAAGGATGTGCCACATGTTTAGCTTCAGAATCAAATCTCCTATTACATTCAGTTTCCTTTTACATATGTCATAACAAATTGACACAATCACAGGCTTTTTTTTTTTTTTTTTTTTTTTTTTTTTTTTTTTTTTTTTTTTTTTTTAAACAAAGTCCACCAAATGTTAATTCTGTATCTGGATCAAAAATTTGTCCTGGCAAGCCAGACAACAACCTGCTTTGCAAAACAAAAAAGACATCACCCTGAGCAGAACTGCAGTGGAAGCTCTCATTTCATTATTACTGCCTCATGACAAGGATTATTTATTATTCTAGGTATTTTCACTCCTTTATTCTGACTTCTGTCTCCAGTGGAAGTGGAGGATTGCTTTCGTACAACCCGAGACATTGACTCCTAGCACATGTCCTCGTTGGTAGCTCGCTGTTGAAAACACAGGCAACAAGTTCGCCGAAACCCACCACCGCTCATACCTGGTCACTGCTATAAGAGCTCCCCTCTGTTCCTTTGGAGTCTGGAAGAACTAATGGTGAGGTGAGATTCAGGTAGCCCTGCTCTGATTGTTGGTGTGTGGAGACAGACGCTTGAGTGCCATCCACCACAACGCGCTCCGACACCTTCGCACGGCAGATTGCATCAAGGATGTCGAGTGGGTCACACGAACCTGACGTCAAACTGAGAACACAGGCGAAGTGAGAATTGGCGGAAAATGCACATACAAGCGGTCACCTATATGTAAACCTATTAATGTGTGATACAACAAGAAAATGAGGTTAATAATTATTCGAAGAGCTTAACAAAGCTGTCCAAAACATTATTTCCTCCAATGACAGAAATTGGGCTCCAGCACAAATTACAAAATAAAAAATAATTTCGACAAAACAATTAGTTGTCTGAAAACCACCTTACCTCAGTGTAGATGTATGCAGGAAGCCATCACAGCGACTTTCAGAGGGGAGCACTTTCTTGGCATTCTGCTGGGTATTTACACCATTTAGGATGAAAACATTACATTTAACCTGTGAATTTTGTGTGGCATGTCCCATTAAGACATAACAATCTGTGTGGTGTTACCTCCAGGTTGTAGAATGATTGGACGTTCCTCAAGGCACGCTCTAAGGAACTGACTTGGTTGGAGAGCTTCAGGGTTCGATCCTGAAGTTGTCTGTTTTCCACTTCTAAGACGTTGACCCTTTAACACAGATTGATTTAACACTCACTCACAAAAACAATTCACCCAGTTAGGCCTTTTCTTGACAATAATATTTAAAGTCTTGGTTGGGAAAGGTCCCAATCAATAACTATAACAATAAAATGATTCAGCCAAGTTAACATACATTTAGTTATCTGATATCCAATCATAACACTTCATTTGCCACTTCAAAAGAAACAGAGGCAGGTATTAGTATAAAAAGTTATTAATTAGTGTGATTCATTAAGATACCTGTGTTGGACAGTGGAGGCTGTCCTCATTCCTTTGCTGCCCATTTCCTCTGCCTCGCTTATTTTCCGCAAAAGTTCCCTCTTCTCCCCCAAGAGCTTCTCATTTTCTTCCGTCACTGTATGGATCCTGTCCTTCTCCTGAAGCCACCGGGGAGAAATTAATAAAAACAGGGATACTTGAGAAAAGATTTTTCTGGCATCTATTTGTGGGATGTTTATAAGTAGAGGAACTCAGACAGCGTTCTGCATCGTGTGTGTGTTACCTTGTGTGAGAGGCTGGAAGCCATCACCAGGTCGTTCTCCAGTTTCTGGATGATGCGATCCCTCTGGGCAGTCTCCTTGAGAAAGACCTGCTTGGCCTGACGCAGTTTGGCCTTGTGCTGACTCTGCTTTTCATTGTACTTTCTGGTTGGTGGAGAAGAGGAAATAGACCTCAGGAAAAAGCAATTACTCCTCAAAGTGTTTTAATTATTGCTTATGCTATAACCTTGTTCAGCTGATCAGAAAATACATGGTAATTAGGTAGCCAGAGTACTGGAGTTCATTTTATTTCAATGTACATACCTATATTCATGCATGTGTGGCTGTCTCACCTGACGTATGTGTCCAGTTGGAGTAAAAATTGCTGCAGCTCCCCCTGCAGTCTGTCACACTCCTGCTGACTGGCCATCAAGTCTTCCTGCAGTCTGTGGCTTGACTTCTGGCTGTCTCTTGACTGAGGGTAACATATAAATACATAAACAATAAATATAGCCAGCAGTTTTATGTGAGGACTGTGTATGAAGACTTTGTAAAGATCAAAGCCAAAAGTCAAGCAGATTTGAAAAATCCTGATTACATATTTCTACAAAAAAAAAGACTATCGCACTTGTTGGAATTTACTGGGTTGCAGCTACTGGCTAAAATCTTTAGACCACTCAAGATTTAAAGTGGAGGTAAAGCCAAAGGGCTGACAGACGGTACAAAAATTGTTTGGGGTATTAGTTGTCAGCACCTGCGAAAAAAACTTTATAAAAGCTCCCACTTTATATTAAACTCCTATTAATTGATGTGAACTTCTGCTTATGAAATACAGAAAGGCAAACTTCTCAAGTCAATGAATCACAAAAAAAAAAATCAAAGAGATGATGAGTATCATAAATTTGAATCCTACGTTGAAAGACTGAGTTTTGAATCACATCTGATCGAACATTTTAAATGATGTGAAACATAAATAAAGACTGGTGTTTCAGGTGTCCTAAACCCTGCAGTACCAATAACATCCCACAAGCTGTTGTACACTGTTCCTTACCTCCTCTCTGGCCTTGCTAAGCTCCGCCTCCAGGATGGCCAGACGGGTGTCCAGCTGCTGGGCACGGTGGCTGAGCTCTGCATTTGTCCTGTTCATGGAGGCCTCTTTCAGCCTTAGGGAGCGCACCTGCTGCTGCAGCTCCTCCTCACGCTGCTCTAATAGCTTCCTGAGTTAGAAATGGAAGAAATAGATGGATAGAAAGATGACCAACAAAAAAAGTGCCTTGCAACGTTGGTAATGGCACCATTACTGCTACTGGGCAGCGTCAGCAGCACTGTAATTTGTGCGACCTGGTGATGTGCTCTTCCTGCTGTTGGGCTTTCAGAGCCGACAAGGTGTCAGACAGATCCCTGCTGTCTCTCTCCATGCGGCTGCTCTCTCCCGCCCGGGCTTCCTCCACACGCAGCTGATGCTGGGCACTCTTAAGCTGCAGCTGCAGCTCCAAAACCTGCCATTCCAACAGAGCCAAAGGCTTCACTCACTGTGACAAACAGATAACATGAGCTACCAACCTCCCATCATTTTTAGAGTACCAATGGATTTCCTAAAGGTGTTTGACACAAATAGTCCATCATGTTGCTGAATAACCCTGAAGAAGAGTTACACCAAGTGAAGCACAACACATTTTACTTTCTTTATTTTACTTTCTCAAGTGCAAACTAGGTCACTTAAATCATAGTGTGTGTATTTGGATGGAATGATTCAAATTGGCAATTTGCACAAGCACATCTTTTCCTGTGTAGCAACTTCCAACAAATAGGAAACCGTACTCCATTAAGTGTTAAGACTGATAAGCAGAACCTCAACAAGAGAGGAGAAAGTAAGCAGTAAAATCTCCTGTGTTCTCTGTTACAAAGCCTGAAATTTGCAACAAGGAATAACCAGTGTCACAAAGCTGGTTACCAAATAGCCCTGTAAACTCTGGGTTAACCAACTAGGTGGGATTTGTAAAAGAGCACCAGATTCAGATGAGATGATGAAAGTGCTGACCTTCTTGTCAGCAGCAATGAGCCGAGCCCTCTCGGCCTGCAGGTCCTCCTGCAGACTGTTAGTGGTGCTGCGGTTTGTGGAGTTGCGTGCCAGTTCCAACTCCAGTTCCCTGATTTTCTGCTGTTGACGTTCACAGTCAGCAGCCTGGGTGTTGACGCTCTGCTCCACCTGTACCAGCTTGGTCTGGACCTGTTTCAACTCTGCACAAAGCTGAGGGAAGCATGTGAAACAACAGAGCATGAGCACAAAACAGATGCTTAACACCAACGTAACATCCATTCTGACAATTACGACTAAGTTAGTTTCAGATTTGCTCATGGTAATTATTATTCACAGTGAGATAACTGGGTAACGCAGAGATTGATTAAGATGATGATTATGTAATAAATGACAGAGGCATTCAGGAAATTCCAACTGTGCTGTAATTAAATACCAACTTTGAGTTTTTCCTGATCCAGCAGGGTGTTATGTCTCTTCAGGTCCATGTTTTTCTCCTTCTCGTAGCGCAGCTCTCTCTCTGCTGAGGTGAATAGGCTCTGGGCCCTCTGCAGGTCCTGCTTCATCTGTTTAGCTTCCTCGGCCTTCTGGCTGAGCACCGAGTCCTGGGACTGAATAGGGAAATGTTGGGATGTGTTTGACTGAAGGGGAGTACAGATAAAGACAGGTAGCCCAGCTAAGCTGTTTTTTGTGGCTGGTGTGAATCATCCAGCCAATCCCATTTGCCCTCGATTTAAATAAATGAAAAGTTAAATTCTGTAAAAAGTATGATATAGCACTGGAAATGGGGGGGGCCTGAAGTTTTTCTTTTTAATCATCAGCATTTATTATTCATTTTAAAGAGAGGAAGAATGCCAGAAATGCTTAAATTGCTGCTGCCTAGGCCAAAGTAAAGCAACACAAAGACAACTATGTAAAAAACTGACACTCTGAAATACTGAATACAAGGAGACTGGGATTATTAGATATTTTAAATTGAACTGCAGAAACAGCATGGCTAACTGGGCATATTAAGGGTGAGTTATGATCATGCATACCTTGATGCGTGCCTGGGCTTCATTGACCTGAGCTTGCATGGCCAGTTGGTGCTGAGAGGCCAGCTGACGCTCCTCCCCTAGCTTGGTCTGCAGATGATTCAGCTCCTGCTTCACACATGAAAGCTACAATGAAAACACACAAATATGCAGTGTGAGTGATATGTGTTCTGGCAGAGGAAATCCCCTCTCTCCTCACCTTCCTCTACAAGCAGGTCAAAGGTTAGGATCAGCTTCAGTCTTCAAGCTGGTGGGGTTCTAGTTCCTTACTCAAGGACATAAAAGCTGGACTGGCAGCACATTGAACCAGGACTGTAATGTTGAATTTACATTGTTGAAGGACATCCTATCTACTCTAACCTGTTACCCCTATTTCTGAACTTCTAAATAATGAATCAGTCGTACTAGATGATTTTACATATTGAGCTTTTTACAAACCAATTTAAAACTACCGATGGACGTGTAATCCAGTTACCTCCAGCTGGTACAAAACGCAGCTGCTCTGCTTTTAACAAATACTTGAAGACAAGATGATATCCGCCCTGTGTTAGCCTCTCTTTACTGGTTACCAGTCAGTTTTAGAATTGATTTAAATAATTGACCGATCACCTTTGAAGCACTTAATTGTTAAGCCCCCAGCTACAACGCTGAATTGCTGCTCCTCTATGAGCCTGGTGCAGACACGACTCTGCTGGCTGTTCCTGAGTCCTAGCTCAAGACTAAAGGTACAGGGCTTTTGCTGTCAAGGACCCTCAGCTCTGGAACTACCTGCATGAGTGTCTAAGGCTTGCAGAATCAGTGGCATATATGATATCACTTCCTTAAACTGATCTTTTATTAATTTTACAACACCATTTTATCTTCAACATTTCATATTTGTTTATTTGTCATATTTTAGTCCTGAAATGTTTTCATCCTGGTTCAACCATATCAAGCACTTTGTGAATATGTTTTAAAAAGCACATAAAGAATGCTTTAATTTTATGTTATCGTTGTTATTATTATTATCAGTATTATTATTATTATTATTATTATTACCTGATCCAAGCACTCCTCCTTAGTCCTCTCCACTGGACTTAACCTAGATTCTATATGAGCTGTGTGATGTTCAGGCCTCTGGCTTCTAGTAAGTGCTTCCTTTGTTGAGGAGAGTTGCTCTTGATGCCACTTGAGCTGCTCTTTGAGGCGCTGCATCTCAACCTGTAGTCTCTCTCTTTGCCCTTCGGCTTTCAGCTTCTCCTGGACACTTGAGCTCAGCTTGGCCTGGAGCTCGGCAGTCTGCAGCTGCTCAGAAACCATCTCATCCCTGGAACATATGCACAATTATGCAAAACAAGTCAGCTGCGGCGTATCATGGCCGGTCACAGGATAGGTCTGGCCATTATACATGACAGAAGTACCATGTGCAGCAGTGCTATCACTTATCACCCAACAGTGGTCTATTTTAACAATACAATCGCATGGGCAAATACGTTTTGTAGAGTGAACTCTGGACTGACAACAACCTCAAGGCATTGTGTGTCGTCTGGAGGCTGCTGAGTTCAGCAGTTAGCCGGTCAGCCTGCTGCTGCAGCTGGTCAACCTGAAGCCTGTATTCTCTCTTCTCCTCCTGGGTTCGGTTACTGTCCTTGTAGCGTTCCAACTCGCTCTCGAGCCGTCTGTGGGCACGCTCCATCTGGGCCACCTGTCAGCCGGAGAGGTGTAAATTCATGTTGACATATTTAAATGTTGTCAAATTCTTTCTCATTAATTTCCTGTATTCAATAATCATTTATCCCTATTGCTTTAAAAAACATAAGCAGGCAGAAATCAACAAACCTTTTCCTCCAGAACTGCTTTTTCCCCCTTGACTTGGGTTAGGCTCTTGATGAGTGTTTTTCCTTGTTGGCATTCTGTCTGAAGGCTTTTGACCTCAAGTCTCAGCTTCTTCAGCTCTCGCTCACCTATCTGCAAAGCCTTTAATTAAGAGAACGAGGGATTTTGATAATGTATCTGTGTGGCATGTTACTCAAATTTTATACTTAAGGACTAAATCTCCAGAGCTGAAAATGTAATTACACATAATTTGGAGCTGTGGTGTTATTGCTTTCCGTCAGACAAAGCATGGGCTATGTGTGGTTTTTACCTCCTTGTCTTTTTTGAGGGCGGCCTGGGCAGCACTGAGGTCGACCTCCAGCTGTTTCCTCCAGTCTTTCTCCTCAGTCAGACGAGCCTCTAGAAGAGCCAGTCTCTCCTGGCTGCTGTCCCTTAGGTGCTTCATACATGGTGTGAGGGGAACACAAAGCATTAATAGGTTGGACTGGGTCATATAATCTGCAGGCTAATGGTCCAGTTTTAAGGAATTTCTTCCCTTTCACTTTTTACTTTCTCTGCATTTCAATCTGAGAGGATAGAATTGTAAGAATTTGACTTTACATTAAAACCAGTTTCTACTTTATTCTATTTGAGACCAAATTACATATTTTTGGACGAACCTGAGATATTGTAACGGATTTCTTGAATGACCATAACTGTCTCAGTGACGTGTTTTGTCCTGTTGCTGCTTATATTACCCCAAAAAACAATTAAAAACTAACTTTTATTCGCATTTTCAGCATTGTGATTACTACTCTTTGTACTATTCAAATCTGTGGAGTTGAGCTCATCACAAGCCGTAGTGTTCTTGCTGTGTTAACTAACCAGTGTAAATAGAGCACAGAGGAAACATATATGATAGATAGAACAAATATATATGATATTCAAAATTGAGTAATGCCTTACCAGCTGTAAGTAGGACTCAGTGGTTTTGACCTCATCACCGTTCATCAACATTTTTTCATGGACATCCAGCTTCTTCAACTCTGCCTCCAGGCCTTTGATCTGCATTGACCAGTTAAGATTATTATTCAGCCATTAAGGAGATGTCCTGGACTAAATTATACTGGATGAGTTCTTATAGTCAAGGACTGGCATTAATAAATGTTTAAGACACTAACTTTCTTCAACATCTCAGGTGAAACGTTTTCAAACTTACATTAAGTATGTTCTGTAAATAATCCATCAATCCTTATCGTTATCGGTTAAGAAATGGTTTTTTTAGCGCTGCACATTACCCTCCTGTGTAGTCCCTCTAGTTCTCCCTCGTGGCGATGCCTCTCCCCCTTGCTGGCATTCTGGGCCTCCCCCAGCAGAGCCTCCAGCTCCTCGTTCCTCTCCTCCAGCTCTTCCTGTTCCTTGCGTAGCCTCTGGAGTTGCCGTTGCAGCTCCCTCATCTGTACAAGAATGATGAAGATTTAAATCCGTCTTCTACATTCTTAAAGAACGCCTCCTGACACCTGACAGAGAATGATGAAGATTTAAATCAGGATAGTTGACGTTCAGTTGACATTCTTAAAGAACGTCAACATTAACTTATCACACTATCCAACTGCATTTTCCTGATGTGGGATCAATAAAGTTCATATCTGTATATTTTAGCTGATGCAATTAATGTATTTACCGTTTGTGAATGTAATCCTTGTCTTGGATTGAAGAGCCAGACAGATGGTTTTGTGGTTCACTGCTTATGCATTTGTCCTTTTGATCATCTTTGGTCACAACACCTTGGTCTGCATCATTTATTGTCACCTGGACAAACACAACACCAAACAATGCCAAGCTGCTGCAACATCAGTATAAGTTTTCAATTCAATGAAGAAAATGTGTAAATTACAATTCAATGAAGAAAATGTGTAAATTACCAACCTGGTCGAGGAGTTTTTTCTTTTCAGACTCTAAAGTGCGAACTCTCTCCCTCAGAGCTCTGTTCTCAACGTCTAGTGTGTCATTGTGCTCTTTGGCTCGCTGCAGCTTCACCATATCTGTGAAGAGAAAAAACCATGACTGTGCATGAATATCTAAAAAAGATATATTAGATATGAAACATTTTTGTTTTCATCTTGTTTTGCCTTTATAAACCAAATATTACAAAGTTACACATATACTGTATGAAGTAACTATGATGATAATACCTATAGCACACTGTGGCTCCAAAGGGAAGCATTTTAACTAACTAATGGAACTTTCTGTTGGGACCAGTGTTACATTAGTGACTTTGTAAGCTGTCTGGTTATGCGAGATTGTTTACTTGCCAAATGTCACACCAAACCATGGATGCATTTGGCAGCTGCTCAAATATTCAGCCAAACAACTACCAGCATGGAGGAAAGGGACACCAACATAATCAAACATTTTTCTCCAGCCAAATATGAATATACGGGAAATAATAGAATGCCCTATTCAAGGGGTGAAAGCCAGTGGAGAGCAATATACAGTATACAAGTAATAGTAAGTTAATCTACTACCTAATCAGGTAGTGTTTCTATTAGTCACCTATATCAAAATAAATGACATGTAAAATAAGTAAATATGAATGTGAAAGATTGAAATTAACCTTTTCCTAAGCACAAACAGAATCCGTAATATCCAAACAATATCGAAGACTAAACTCTTCAACCAACCAGAATTTTAGAATAGTAAAGTAAAATCTCCAAACAATGTGGCTGGTGTTAACATCACACACTGAATGGCAGTGTTTCTGTCTGTCTCACCACAGTGTTTCAGTTTGTCCACTTCCTTCCTCAGGTTCTCTACTTCTTGGACCGTTCCTTGAAGCTCAGATCCTGAGATTATAAGCATATTTTTTATTCTATAAAGCCCAAAATATGCTTCCTTCTCATGTCTGACTTTTATAACAATTATTTACATATGCTTTTAATGAAGTCCTGCAGATTGCTAGAACACACAAGTTCCACATAAAAAAAATTACAGCTTAGAAAATTAAGTCGTTATCTTGCAATATCTGTGGCCTGACAACAAGTAATATTAACATATGAGTGGGGCATAACATTGAAGCTACTTCATGTCGACATAAAAAGAGTTCAAAGGTCAGAGGTAGCGAGCTGGGTAGACCAGAGACTGGGGCTGCATTTGAACATCTGGGCCTTCATGGGTACTTAACGCCATCATCTGTATGTTTTTTTTTTTCAACCAGTTCATTCAGCAACAATGTGCAAAACGAAATACAAAACTTTAGTGTATAGTCTTTAGAAACATTACATCACTGTCAAACCCAGACTCACAAATCTTTGAGGGATACATATTGTAAGTCTTGCAACATACCACTTGGGTCTAGGTTGTTGTTTTTGGCAGCATCCAGCTCGTTGGTGAGTCTGCGAATATCCTGATGAGCCATTGCCAGCCTCCTAGACGCCTCTTCAAGGTCCCGCTCCAGTCGCTGGCGCTCATTTTGCTCCTGGGAAATCTGCTCACCATGGGCCTGATGTAAAAGAATGAAGCACGGATGGTAAGAGTGGGAGGAATGCATCAGGAAAGAAGATTGGTAGTTAGACTGGAGATGCAATTGTCCCAACATGCTGTTGTAAGAAGCATGCATTCAGAGGTTGACATTCATCATCACCACAGGCCTGGAAAGGAGTGAGGGCAGTGAGTTATAATCGTATATTTCAACATTCTCCTGCACAGAGTAACCAGTGGGACAAAAAGTATGCATGCTGTTACCTGTGGCATGCCATTACTGTTCGACCCACTTCGAGCACTTTAACACAGTTGTTAAAAAATTACATTCACAGATCTGTTACTGAGACAAGCAATGTCTTCTGCGTCATATTGGTCATGCAGATATCAAAGCACATGGTGAGCGTGGATTTCAAACAGTAGTAAAACTTTGAAACAAGCCTGCGATGCCCTCTTTATCACAACATCAGTGTTAGTTGCTTAGTTAGTATATGCTTTGAGGTTGAAACCTACAGGGGTAATATTGTGTTTGCTCTGACCAGACCTGCGCAGCCCAAAGAGCTTCTTCCATGGACTCTGGGATGAACACTGCTGAGAGGAGAGACCCATGTGTGCAAGATCACAACAGACACTACAAAACTATCACACGGACTCCCTGTCCTTTAACTGGAGAGATAATTGTTCTTTTCTTCGCTAATTTAATTCAACCTAAAGTTATACAGACCTGTAACTCAGCCAAGCACAATGACAGTCACCTCACCTTCGTCAGGTTATCTATGGTTTTTTGCATATCCTCCCTCTGCTGCCTTAGCTCCTCCCCCATCGTGTGGCGAATATGTTCCTGTCCAATAGTTACCGAGAGACAGAGATTCACTTCAGATCTCTGTATCTGCCTTAGATGTTAAAGTTGATACATTTACTCAAACTATTAGGGCGTTGGACAGGTCAATTAGAATTTTCATTATGACTGAAGATTGTACATTTTTTGGTTTAAGATGGTAAAGGCTGTGCACTCTCACCAGAAAACTCTCATTTACAGTTCAAATGATGAAAATGAACGACACCACCATACATTCTATATGAGCTGTTTAAACATTTCAAAATGGACTTTTGTGTGTGTTTCGTTCGGAGAGTTGACATTCTGAGGGAGCTGAACAGTTCTGATGTACGTATGTTAGTCCTTTACCTGGTGGTGGACTTCCCTAAAGTTGACAGTGAGGCTCTGATTTTCAAGTCTCCTCTCAGCAGCCTCCAGCCTCTCCAGGAGTGTGGCCCTCTCCACAAGCAAGTAAGCCACCTGCTCACTAGGGCTGCTCAAGCCCATCTCCCCGAGGTCCTCCTGGGCCAACATCTCCGCCAGCTCCTTGCTTTGACTCTCTGGAAGAAAGATTTTTTTTTCCTGGTCAGAGGTTTGTCAAGTGTACTATAAGGCAGAAGATTTAACATAAACACAAGTAAAAATCAAACTAAGATAGCAGGTGCTTTAATATAATCACAGACACGTGCATAGAAACTGTAAACTATGGTGAGTTTGAAATATTTCCTCCTCAGGGGATCTGGAGAGCCAGGCAAGGATACAACTTAAAGGAAAGAATGCCAACGTCGTACTACATTTACATTGAATTCACCTTGATGTTGTCTGATCTGGTGAAGCTCTTGTCGCAAGTGTTCATTGTCTCTTTCATAGTCTGAAGTGAGACACTCTCGCTCTTCAAGCAGCCCTCGAATATGTGCAACATAGCTTTCCACCTGACAGACAAAAAGACAAAAATCAAACTGCTGACAGGGACTGACATACCATTTTGAGCAATTGGCAATGTCCTGTGCCAATATTAGAAATGCATGTTAGACTGGAAGCTTCGGAGCTTTCATCATACACAATCAGATCAAGAGGACTAGGACAGTGTTACATTTGGTAAACTAAAACAATAAACATTGTTCACCTCCTTCATTTCACTGGCCTGCTGGGTACGTAAGGTCTGCAGCTCCTGAGTGGCTGACTGAAGCTTTGCCTCCCTTGCAAGCAGCTGCTGCCACAGGTGGCGCTGCTGCTCCTCCACACTGGCCCCTGGAGGCAAGCCATCCTCCTGAAGCCGCATAGAAATCTGGTCCAGCTCTGTCCTCACCTGAGAACCCAGAGGAGGAGCTGAATGTTTTGTGACTATATATCATATTTATCACAATAGTGTTGAACTGTTATGTTAATGTGCAGCTTGCAAAATGTTACAAAATGAATAAAATCCCTCTGAGAACTATACTTTAACCAGCAAACTACACTGCAAAAAATAGCATTAACAAAAGTGTGCGTGATCCTGTGCGTGTAACAGACAGAAGAAGGACATCCCAACATCAGAGTGGCATGCCAGCACTAAACACCTGTTGCTGAATTCAATACTGTACTTTGTAGAGCATGTAACCTGAGCAGGCCCCCCATGCAGCATTTAAACTACTCCTGGAGCTGCTCCAACAACATGCAACATATTGCTAGGTATCAGGTCTCATGTGCCTGTTGTACTTAAACATCACACAAACTGGTATATCATCTTGCCTTTGTGGAACAAATGGGTGGAAGTTTAGACATTTACTACAACCACCATCCAAAATACAATGAATGCTGGCTATGGGTGCAAGATGTATTCACTACAGCACTACTTCATCATCTTTCATTTTTACAGTAACTTGTTCATGTGAAACTGATGAAAAGGTAGAAAATGCAGGCAGACAAAAAAGAATCAGAGGTTAACAAAACAATGTCACAAGTTGTGTTGATTAATAATAATAATCTAAGTGCAATCATATATTTCTGGTGCTGAACTTTGGAACAAAGCTACTCAACAGTGACTGCCACTATGTTATCTGTAAGAAAATGAACAGCTATGAATGTTACCTCTTCATGATCCATGGTCAGACATTAACTTTGATGAAGCAGCATCCGTGAATGATGAACTTTTTCCTCAAAAGTGGAAGTTCTGATCCCCCCAAAAAACTAATTATCCTACATGGTATCCCATAGAACACATGTCAGTTTGATATGATGCAGCAAAAAAAACAGCAAATCTTCCAGCTTCATCCCTCCCATTGTTGCTGCCATTCATCCATGACAACTCTCTCGTCCTCGAGTTCCCCTGCAAAACATTAGACACTTTTGAACAATGCTTTCAAGTCATGTTGAGACTTGCAGTCACAGGCTTATAGATTAGACAATCTCTCTCTCGGTTGAGTCAGGCAGAGGCACACTTTAGTTTAACAGCTGAGTTATACATTGCATCACCTGAGGGTATGCAAAGCTTCAAGGTGATTAGCTATGTTTGATCTACTGCTATGTAAATCAGGAAGGAATTTAACATCCGGGACAGCAATGAGGGGAACATTGCTTTCTCGCTTTCCAGGTTTCCATGAATGGTTGTGGTACCTGGACCGTAGTCGTGCCTCCTGCTGTGACCCGGCTGACACCCACTGCTACTACCATTATTATTATTATTATTACTCACATTACTATTACTATTCCCTATTTCATAATTATAATTCTACTATAATAATTGCTGCTGTTATTATAAGTAGTTTCATTTTTTCCTTCGTCACTCTGCTTACTACTCTTATTATATGAATCATTTATGTCATATGCATTTAATGTGTTGTATCTCTGTTATGCTGTTCATTCTATACACATGACATCTATTGCATTCTGTCCATCCTGGGAGAAGGATCCCTCCTCTGTCGCTCTCCCATAGGTTTCTTCCTTTTTTCTCCCTGTTAAAGGTTTTTTAGGGGAGTTTTTCCTGTGCCGATGTGAGGATGTCGCATGTGTACAGATTGTTAAAGCCCTCTTGAGGCAAATTTGTAATTTGTGATTCTGGGCTATACAAAATAAACTGAATTGAATTGAATTGGATCTCTATCGTCGAAGCTTTCGCTTGCAGTTGGAACATTGCATTTAAGCCACAGAGTATTAAGTAGCATTACTTCCATGCAATGTGCACAATGTTGCTGCAGTCAGTAACTAGTCCCCCCCTCATGTGGAGTTAAAACATATCTGCTTACCAGCAAACCATTCTCCCCCAAAATGTCTGACGAGGAGGAGCAAACCAGGGTTTGTGCAGAACAACAGCCGCTTGCATTCCTTTTGACCACGCAAGCTCACTTGTCAGAAATAAAGATGGTTAACTACAAACTAACAACCGCTGATTTGCTGACCACGTCGTGCTAGAATAGGCTAGTAAATAACCCAGCACCCACGCACGTGACTACCCTGCAGCCCCGCGACATTAACGCGAGTGAAGTTAGTTTCAAAGTTGCCGTTAGTCTAGTCTGCGTTCAGCTAACTAACGCTAGCTGGCTAACGGTGGCCATAGCTTTCTCCAGCGCCCTGCTGTGAGGGGTGTCCGTTGTGATAACTCAAGGCTCCTGCTTAAACTCTAGCTAACTCATTTGCAGTGGAGAACCCCGAGAAATCGCCTTTTTTGCCGTTATAGTTGTACTCACCTTTCAAAAGGCGGCGTGAAGGGGACCAGAAAGCCAAGCACCGAGGACAGGCGTGGCGGAGTGAATTGGCTTGTACTGGCACCTAGGCAACGGACCGTACCACTGCGAGGATGCAGGGGGGCAAACCCATTAGGGAAGTTGCAATCAACCAAATAGCGGTGTTCGTCTTGGTTTATAAAAACAATATTCCAGGGAATATTGTTGTTGTAAATGACAACAACAATATATTTTGGAATTTGGTGCAAGTCCTTGCACTAACGAGATAGGGTTGGCCCGGGTCTTTAACCAGGACCCTATGCCTGGACCTTATGGTAATTAACTCATCCTAAAAAATAGTTTCGTCCTTGGCAAAAAACCGAGTTATCCAAAAGAGATATAATCTTTATCAGTATCATGCTTTATTCACTATTCTCAGTCACAGTTCATGGAGATTGCTTTTGATGAAGCATCCCCATAGAACCGTATGAATCCATGGATGTCAACACCAGAGGGCGACAAATAAGCATTAGTTGTTTTTTCTACAGTGAGGTGAAATATCATTATTCATGTTAATTTAATGAATTTTGTCATGGTTTTAGCACCAATCACCCAATAATATTTATAAATGATTAATTTAAAGAGTCGGATAATGATATTCGCATTATGCTTTACAAGTACATGATTTCTTCTTACTTTTTAACTTATATTTAAATGTGTAATAGGTGTTTTGAAACTTCATAAATTGTTGTTTTGCTGTGGCTTCCACTGACCTTACCACATGAACTAAAGCATATGTACATGGTCTCCCCCACCCAGATGTTTTCTGTGTGACCAGTACTCTCTGAATACTCATAATTAAATCTGCTATGTTGCAGCTGTGTGTTTATTTTTCATATCTGCCCTAACAAGACTGGAGTCATGAATGGATGTGATATGGTAGAATCATTGTGCCGAAAAGCATTCCAAGTGGATTGTTTACAGAGGAGGCTTTTTCCTGTGGTTTTGTGTGCCTCCACTGCCCATGGGTGGGTCTCATTTGAGACTTTTTTAGAGTGTGATGTTGTTCTGGGCGATTACAACTCACAGCAAAAGGGAGCTCTGTTCTGCTCAGAGGAAATAGGCGTTCTCCTTGGAAAGTTTGGATGGGGTGACTAAAAATATAAGGGGGTGTGGTATGGCTGGAAAGGAGAGGACCACCAGGAGGGACAAAACGTTGTAGTAAAGTGGTGAAGCTGCTTCTACGGAAATCCAAAGACCTGATTCAGAGAGACCAGCAACACACGGGGTAAGTAGACAGATGCTTGACTTTTCAGATGATTTCAGTGGTTATCTTGTTAAATCATGGTTCCAGTTGATTTAAAAACAAAGATGTCATTATAGTGATCCTTCCAATTCTTCTAAGAACAAAAGCTCTTAAAGTATCAGGAAGCAAGAAAATCCTGCCGTCAAAAGACACATGTTTTTATAATCACACAGTTTATGTGCCATAGCTTCTTTTAATTATCCTGCGACAGTAAAAAGTATGTTACTTATTATATCAGTGTAATGGGTGTATTTTATTTGATACTTGCACCAACTTTTTTTTATAACCATTGGCTTTGTTTTTAACCCATTTTCACAGA
Source organism: Anoplopoma fimbria (assembly GCF_027596085.1). Taxonomy (NCBI): domain Eukaryota; kingdom Metazoa; phylum Chordata; class Actinopteri; order Perciformes; family Anoplopomatidae; genus Anoplopoma; species Anoplopoma fimbria. The sequence goes on along the minus strand of NC_072460.1, from coordinate 10,115,397 downwards.
ATGTTTACCTTTCGTTGACTTTCATGTAATAGTGGAAATCTAGTGTAATGACATAATTTTACATTGTTGTGACTGCACCGCCCACCCAAATGGACCTCTCCTACAGATAAAGATCTACACAGACAATCGCTCTCTCTTATTTCACTGTATTTTTCTTTCTTGCTGCATCTCTCCTCATTGTGAACTGAAATTATTGTCAAAACAGCTTTGATACACTCTTAAGTGTTCGCTTGTGAACTAGGCTTACTACTGTATAGGTGCAATGCCAAATAGCTTTGTAAAATCATAGGCTTTTTCTCAAACTTTAATTCCCTCGTAAGTAGAGCTGCTTTAATGAAATCCAAATGGCAGGTTAAGTACAGACTGTATACCCTACATGCATAAAATAAAATAAAAAAATCATTCAAAAGGGTAGAGAGATTAATTGGGTAAATATTTTGGTACCATTTAAATTCTAATATTCCCTCCCATGTTCTCTGTGGTTTTCTGTACGATGGGGACACACAGCCCAGTCAAAGAGCAGTTTCAGAAATAACTCATTTCACTCTGTTTTGATGTGTGGGCTTACGTAACACAGAGTATACTCTGTTCAGCTACTCAGATTTTCCATTTGATGTTTCAAGGCAAAACAAGAAAGTTCTCTAACACTGATTTTCACTGTGTGACCTGCAAACCCGTTATATCAGTCGTACGCTATTTCCTTGCTTACAGTTATGTTGGATGCAGTTGCTCATGCAGCCTTCATTTAAACCGTTTTGTTTGTTTTTGACAGGGAGTTGAAAATGGCGTACCTGCTTATGTTTGTGACCCTGCTGCATCTTATCACACTGGCAATTCTGTTCATTGCAACTATGGAGAAGGTATAAGTCATATTAAGGACTGCGAACAGTCATGCCCAACATATCCAATTTTATGTTGCATAATCCAGCTGTATGTATCATGTGTAATCTCTCTTTAAAGTCCTGGTGGGTGTGGGATGGCATGGAGAACTCCGACCTATGGTACAACTGTAGGTTTGACAACTTCACAGGAACCTGGTTGTGTGCATCCTCCAAAGAAACTGGTAAGCAAAAACATATTTTTGTTTACCTCTACACATGAACATTTCCATCCCAAAGGTAAAATCTGAGAACTAAGACTGTTTTTTAGATGTCTGAATGTTTTCCTTTTCTCAGAGTGGCTTCAGGCGGTGCAGGTCCTGATGGTTCTCTCACTGGTCTTCTCCTCTGTCTCCTTCTTGGTGTTCCTGGGTCAGCTGTTCACTATGTCTAAGGGTGGACTCTTCTACTTCACTGGGCTGTGTCAAGTCTTTGCAGGTAACAGTGGAGTGAAACAATGTGCCGCCAACATGTCTCAGTATGATGATACCATTTGAAAAGGCTAATGTTTGCTTTGACAAATCTAAAGACCATGGTCAGCAAATCAGTTTAATTTTGGCCCTCTAAATTTTAGGTTTAGGTTCATTTAAATAATGGTTTAATCCTTGAATACAGTGGCTGTACCTTTAGTTTACTCTTAGTGATGGTCAAATTGATACAAACCTGTATAATATGGTGGATCACGTAGACATCTGAGGCAAACCTGTTATGGCAAACCTGCAATTAAATATGCCTCTATTTTCTAAGTCTATATTGAATGAGTGACCCAAACACCTTTACAGATTTTGCGTTGCTTGCAGATATTAACATTTATGTGACACAGTCTGAAGTTAGAGTTAGTATGTTGTGATGTTTTCATGTTGTGTTGCCCAACATGTAAAGGTGGGCAGGGGGTGGTTGTTGCTTTCACTTTATTATATATGATATGAATCAATAGGTATATACGAAATGAAGTAGGTTAAAACATTTCAAACTTTTCAACACATCCTGCTCCTATAATAAGAACTTCACCTTGTCTTATTTTTTCTCTAGGGCTGACCGCGTTTTCTGCAGCTCTCATTTACACGTTACATAACAAGGAAATCCTTCAGGATTCCAGAGAACTGACATCAGGACACTTTGGCTACTGCTTCATCCTGGCCTGGGTGTGTGTCCCCTCGTTGCTGTGTAGCGGGGTCATATACATCCACTTGCGCAAGAAAGAGTGACCAGAGAAGGGAAAACAACAATTTTTCTGTTTTGTTTTGTTTTTTTATGGCCCATATAAATAAATTGACGACTTGTTAATCAGAAATGCTATTTTTGCAGTAGTCATGAATCCCTATGTCATGATTATTGCTCAAGCTATGGTTAATTTGGTAATGATTGTATGGCCTACATGTATATTGGTTTTCTTTTTAGCAAACATTGAATCCTTAATATCAATCCAATATATAATGCTCCCCTTCTTTTTTTAAGACATGTATACTATAAGAGGTTTTGTTGTCCGCTGTTGGCCAGGGAAAGTAATACCAAAGTTATGTAATATATATTGGTGTTGTAGGTCTTATTAGACATTTCAATTACTTTTAATTTCCCCTAGCCTATAGAACAAGCTGAAAATGTGTATATTTTTGTACCTAAAGCTGATATTAGAATATATTCAGTAGCTGCTTTAAATAAATATCCCACAAAGAAACAGAATGTGTGCATGTCGATTGTTGTTATATGCATTTGTTTTCATCTTGATAATACATTAAATAAATGCACATTTGATACCAAACCAAGTTGTAAATCATGTATCCAACATTATATGGACTATATTGCTTTTTGTGTGCGCGCGTGTGTGTGTAGGCTACATTGCTGATTCGTGTTTTTAAGCCTTTAGTAACAGCAGCAGAATAGTTGCCATAGCGACCGTAAACTTTTAGTTTGTCAACAACTGGCATTAGCTTCATCAGTTAAGAATCTATCTTTCTTGTGATAATGCGAGCTGAGCCTCGTGTTTCGGGGGGCACATCAGAGGTGGTTCACCTCGCCTTACCCAAAGGAACGGAGAAGGTGTGTGAACTCTGTCAAGAACCAGCGCGCCTGCAATGCACCGACTGTCTGGTCACCTTTTACTGGTAAGCTCGAGTTTATCCTAGCTCGCGGTTTTTTTTTTAGTTTTTTTTTTAGTAAGTTTATGGCTGTCAGGACATTCATTTGTGAGAGCATACTTTCAAAATGCCACAAGAAAAAAAAAATTGGTCTTGTATTCTTTTCTTTGTGTGAGCTTGGCCGTTAGGTGGCAGTGTTCGACACATTGTGTCCCAGCACAAACCACGGAGGCGCATGCACGTAACACGTCGGCATGAAAAACGTTCACGTGACTGTGTCGTCGGGAGGGAGAGGAACAGCTGGAAATATAATTAAAAAACGTTGTTGTTTTTTTACTGTTCATGTGACTGGAAGCTCTTGCTTTCGACTGTTCGATCCTTTTGAATTAGTCCACATCATCTTTTATTTTAAATGTAAGTCAACAATACCATTTGGCATAGGTGGACCTATCTTCAGATCCAATTACAGATCATAAGATGGTGCCCGGTGAAATCCTCATTGGCACAGTAAGGGGAGTGAGGAGGAGCACGTGGTGGCGTCCCTCCCAGTAGGGATTTATGTGAAGGGATGAGCCAGTAAACCCAGTCTGCTGAGAAGAGCTTACAGACACTTATTGTGCCTGCTTCCTTCTCAGCCTTTGAAACGAACTACAAGTCTAGCACATTTCTTGAGTTAGATCAAACCTTATAGCCTAAATTATATTTCATGCAGCTACACCTATGTTGCTATTAAAGAGACTTAGCTATTATTCTTTGTAAGAGCAACATAATGTTTATTTTTTAATTTTTTTGGACCAGGTTACTTTGGCTCAAAATAAGACTGTAAAGCTATCACATTGTTAGGAGTGGAGACCTAATGAGCCATATCATATTATCAGGCTGCTGGTTTACTAGTATCTAGACTGATGTTTGGTCTGACTGTTTATAATTATGCAGACAAAGAGAGAGATAATAATATGCAAAGAAAGCTCAGTAGAGACAAGAAAGCATAGTGGCCCCGCGACCTGAGAAGACCCCTTTATTTGTGTGCGTCCGTGCACTCACGCACACAAGCTATGTCAGTGCAACTGTTGATGTGACGTGGCCAGATCACTGTCTGCTCGCTGCCTCTGTCTCAAGGCCAGAACTACAAATACATTGGCGTGAACACACTTGCTCTTTCGTAGAAAAAAATGCAAGGAAAACCAAGACAGTTTCCACAGAAGTGTGCAGGAGAAGAGAGCCAGATGACCAAAATTACAGACCAGTTATGTAATGGCATACAATTTAGCATGCCCTCTGTGCACTCAGATGATATTTTCTAAATGGGATAGAGGCTCTGCTTTGGAAGTGTTCGCACTTCAAATCAAACCAACTGATATAAACTGTATAGAAACATTTCACTAAGTACAAGTAGTTGTTCAGATCATAGCATGAAGAACAGGTTATTCTCCAACAGCTCTATTACTGAGCAAACATCACTCACATTGTGCCATGATTTGATGACTATGGATCCATGGTGGCTGAATTGAAAGAGGCAAACTTGTAACGGGTGTGGTAAGGACCCAGAAGCAGTACGATTGACACAAGGAGTAGTAGGAAGAAGCTTTATTCCAGGTAGCTCCTCCGAGGCTGCAGAGTCCGAATCCACAGACAGGTGGGTGGAGGGGGTCTGGAGCTAGGGTTCCTCGGAACCGGAGGAAGAACCCTCACTGTCCAAACTGGGAGCCTGCTGGGTGTTCCCGGCAGGCGTTTTGGTCCTGGCTGAATCTGTCGACCACTGTCAGGATGGCGGTGTTGCCCTCAGATGGCGGCAGACCAGTGACAAAGTCCAGGGAGATGTGAGAGGACGATGAGGCACTGGGAGAGGGTGCAGGAGACCTGCCGGAGCCTGGTGAGAAGGCTTGTGTTGATTGCAGATTGGGCAGGCGTTGATGAATTGTCTGGTGTCCTCATTGAGTGAGGCGCTGCCGAAAAACGTCCTGAGTCCTTTGGATGCCCGGGTAGCAGGAAAGTTTCGAGGAGTGGGCCCACTGGAGGACGTCAGACCAAAGGGCCTGCGGGACGAACAGGCGGTTCGGAGGACGGGAGCTTGGACCGGCTTTACCCTCACCGATTCCTCGATCTCCCAGGTGAGGACAGCGACTTGGCAGGAGTCGGGAAGGATGGAGGAGGAGCCAGAGGTAGGTTCTTCCTCCCCCTGGAACTGATGGGAAAGGGCATCAGGCTTAACATTGCGGGATCCGGGGCGATAGGAGAGAGTGAAGTGAAACCGTGTGAAGAATAGAGACCACCTGGCCTGTCGAGAGTTAAGTCTTCTGGCGGTGCGGATGCGGAACCAGAGGCTATGGCGGTTTACCGGGGCAGAGGCAAGGCAGGAATCTCGTGGTCGGGGACGGAAGGCTGAGTCATTTACCGGGGCAGAGGCAAGGCGGAGAAGTCCAAACAGGCAGGGTCGGCAACGGGAAATCAGTCGGAGGGTAAACGCTGGAAAGTCTGGCATAATGTGGAGAGCGATCTGGCAACGGGTGAGTGAGTGACTGGGGTTTATATACTGAGGTGAGTAGGTGCAGCAGGTGTGAGTGATTGAACTGATGAGGTAGGTGTGGCAGACAGGTGCGCTGAATGAACTGATAAGTGAGTGAGAGAGAGTGGCAGGAGAGAAGGGGCAGAGCTGTGACCGGCTGGTGAGGTGGGAGTGGCTGTGGAGTGTGAGAGCAGAACTGTGACAAAATTGAGGCAATGAGCCCCTCGAGGCAAATTTGCGATCTACGACATTGGGATATATAAATCATTTTGATTTGACTAGAGAGAGGGAGTCAGTTTGGGTATATAAACATGCCCTGAAATTGCAGTCCTTTTAAAAAAAATGTTTGTATTCCTCAGTGATGCAGAGCACCAGCAGGCTGACTGGGTGGGAATCCACGAGAGAATCTGTCAGCTGCTTGTTCCCATTCGCACCCCGACAGTCGCTAGTCTCCAGCAGGCCGGCCGCATTGAAACAAAGCTTAAAAAGGTGAGGATCCATGTGATGCATTAGGACCACATGCACACACAGACATCTTGTTTTGAGTATGAATCTAGTTTAGTTTATCTCTCACTTTTAAGGAAAACGCAAAGAATAACATGGAGTCTGAAAACTATCGCAAGGCCATTTTTTGTGTTTTTCCTCAAAGGTCTATCTATGATCTATCATATCTTTTAAAATGGCCTAGGGTTTCACTTTCACGTTTTTAGTTTAAGCTGTCATAATTTCATAAGACTTAAGCTGCCAATTCCAAACCTGTAGCATTCATGAAATGGTGGAATTAACTGTCTATCAACAAAAAAAACAGCATAGATTCTCACAAATTCTGACGTAGACTGTGTTATCTCTCAGGAAACAGTAATCGTAAAACACAGGCACCTTGGATCTTTGGTATCACTTTATAAGCTGAGTGAAAATGTCATGAAACACAGAATAGATAAGGGGAGACTGATAACAAGGCTGCTGTTTTAGTTGATGTGGAGACGGAAGAGACATTCCTTACTCTGCTTGACACTTTTTTAGTCTCAGTTCTACCCCTTAAAGTCTTTTATTTGAGCAGGAGTTTGTCATGTGCTGTGATGGACATAAGTGCAGGGAACTACTTAAAAACATGTTTTTGCTTTTCCATTGAATAAATACAGTAGAGAACAGCTGACATATAAAGGTTTCTTTTTGCTTCCTAGTTTAGTTGTCACTGTTTCCAGAGCGGGTTCCAATTTCAGTGATTAGTATTTGGATGTTTCAATGGTGATATTAATGCTTATATGGAACATTCCAGTGATTGCTGTCAGTAAAAACGAGGGGTTTACCACTGTGAATTAATAAAGGGTAAAAGCAGCCTGACGAGTACTTTGGTTTTGGTTCCGTACTTAGGTGGAGCTGATTGAGATTTGCAGGTCGGTGGCTCAGTGCAAGCTGTCTGAGGGGAAACACCAGGAGGCTCTGCATGCCGCCCAGTCCTGCCTGCGCCTCTCCATAGACATCCATGGCCCCAGTACCGTCCAACTGGTCCCTCCCTACCTGCTACTGGCTGAGGCTCACATGGGTGAGGAAAAAGCACACAACGGTTTCTCAGCTCAAATTGTCTCCTATCTCCTTCCCCTTCATGATGTTTAATGTGTGTGTTTGTACCTTCCAGGTTTGGGTAATCTAGCCCAGGTAATAGAGCTCCTGTCCCAAGCCGAGTGGGTGATGTTGAAGAGCCCAGAACACTCACCAGTTCACCACCAGCTGCACAGGAGCCTGGGCCGCCTCCACATAGTGACTGGAAACCTGGAAGCAGCTCTGTTTAACTTTGCAAATGATGTCTGTGTCATAAGTAACTCCCTCACCAAAAATGGCTTAACACATTAAGTATTTTCAACTGTTCCATTACTTTTTTGGTATTTTTCGGTATACACAACTCTGAACAATTGTTTGCACTTTGTTCACCATATGAACTTTTCTAACATCTTGTATATATTTTTAAATCTGAGTGAGATCAGAGCAGCATAATGGTGTACATTGTTGATCTCACAGGATGTAAACTCTTTTGTTCCTTTTGTATCATGTACACCCTCAAACAATGAAAATCTTCAATACATATGAATATGCCTCGTAAAGAAGCTTATTTCTCTGATGTGTTTTCAGATTTACTATGCCAGTGAGGAGTATGGTCTGGATAGCACAGACACCTGTGGCGGCTACTTTCTCATTGCTGGTGTGTTTGCCAAAAAGGGGGAGCTGCCCGTTGCTCGTTCCTTGTACTCTAAGGTAAAATAAAACAGATGTGATGAGGCATGAGGCAATTTCACCAAATAGGTTTTTGTTTACATGTTGCATGGTTTATTTGATATTGCTCATATTATAGGTGGCACAAATTTGGCACTGCCATTTCACCAAACTCCTCGAGACCCACGCCCAAAATCCTGACAAGGTGTTGGAGCCTTCTTATGGTGCGTATTATCATCAAATATGCACACTGTAAATGTAATATAGAACCACAAAAAAAATGCATACATTCAGGATTTGGCTATCCATCCATTTCCACTGCAATATTAAAATGGAAGGAATCAGAAAGTTACATCACCAATCCTTCATTTGCTCCACTCGCTAAACAGCAGGGATCTCCATTGGCGCATCACTTAAAACACAAGGTCAATAGTGCCTATATTTATCTGAGCTGTCTTGCTGTGCGATCAGAAAACTAAACCCCATATTTACACTAGCATGGTTAGGGCTGACTAGAGACCAGTGCTGACACATCCCTGGCTGTGCAGCATCCGCACCACTACCCTACATCGCAGCTGCTGCCCTACATATGATTCTAAGCCTATTAGCTTCAATACATTACATTACAGTCATTTAGCAGATGCTTTTATCCAAAGCGACTTACAATCAGTAGTACATTACATATCATTCACCCATTCACACACTGATGACAGGCTACCATGCAAGGTGCCACCATCAGACTCTAACTAACATTCATGCAATCCAGTCCACACCGATGGCAAGCCTTCGGGAGCAACTTGGGGTTAAGTGTCTTGCCCAAGGACACATCGACTGCCGAAGCCGGGTATCGAACCACCCTCTGATTGGAGAACTACCTTGCTCTCCACTACACCACAGCTGCCATAAAGCCTGGTATATACAATTTACCAGGCTTTCTGGGATGTTTACCAGGGAATAATGGATGTGGAAGCTTAAACAAACTATACAGAAGATGCAGACACACCAGAATTTGTTATGTTGACCACGAATAGATTAATTAGGTGTTTCAATCTTCAAATGTACAGTGTACTTATTCCCAGGGTAGTATACTGTAAAAAGCTAACGAGCATATGCATCTTTTTTTATATCCACGACTTTCAATCAGACGAAGCCCAGCGAGTTGAAGTGCACGATATGCTAAAAACCATGTTGGAGTTTGAGCAAAACTACTCCAGAAAAGACTCAGCTCAGATTGCACAGGTGGCCCACTGCCTGGCCATGCTGTGGTTCTTTGGAGGAGACTTCCTAAAGGTGAGTCACCTCTAGGCCTTAAAGGTTCAGTTTGACACAGTGACACAGTTTCCCACTTACCCTTTATGCACCTGCTTTGGACGGCCGTAGTCGAGTTGGGATTAGCTCTAATTGGTAAAGCCGTAAAGATGAGGTGGGGATTAGCGGGAGTTGATTGGACTGTCTCGATTCTCTGACTTCCTCCAGTCTCTGTGATGCCTTGGAGGCTATTTGTGTGTGTAAACAGCGTCTCTTTAGATGTGGGATGAATGAGCAGATCTCTAGTGAATGAGGCACCAATGGTTTGTTTGTCCATACTACTAATTTTACAGGACATCCTGCACCAGCTAGGTGACTGCCACAGACTTAAAACCTTGTTGGGGTCTTAAATTGTATTGTGTAAAAAGGGGAATTACATCAGGTGAACACATTTTATTTCATATACAGACACATAATTAACATACTGAAAATGGCTCCCACAAACTGAACAATGAGGATAATAAATTCCTAAAATCTTGAATTGAGGTGAAATATATTTCTGAATTTCTAAAAATTATAGACAGTCATCACATAAAGAGGACATTGGAAAAAAAAAAACCTTGAGTGAAACATCAACCAATCTGACTTCACATTTCAGCTAAATAAAAACCTTGATTCTAAACATGTAAACGTGAGAATGACAGAAGGTGAGACAAGTCAGTGTTGTTTCTGTTGAATATGCAGCTCAACAAAATTCACTCACTAACACTTTTTAATCCAAACTGCTTTTTCATTGGTTTTGAAAATGAAGCTAAATGACCTGAGGGGAACGCTGCTTTGAGACATTTAGCAACCAGACTTCTGTCACTTTTGTTATTAAATAATAAGTTTGGTTTTCTGTGTTCAGAAACCTAAGAATCAAATGCTCTCTTGGCCAAAAAGTTCAAACCTTGAGTTTGACCTTTGACCTCTAAAATCTAACTTATTTGTCTCACCATGGTTTCATGTTTGCAGCTATTTAAAAAGTGAACTATAAAGGTGACTTTGCTCATAGTATTTATCTGAAGTGTTCTTAATAGTTTTGAAATTCAGGTAATTTATGAAGGCTATTTGGTGTTTTACATTTTGTTCATTTTTATAATCATGATTGTTATATACAAGAAATAGTAAGAAGAATGGTCCTAAACTTGACTTAAGGGACAGAAAACTTTAGACAAGCATGGACATTTGCATTCTGACTTGAGCCCATTCAGACAAGATGTTATTTCAGTGTTACCAGCTCTGGTCAGGGATTTTTAATCTATACATGTTTGTCAGAACGAATAAAAGCCCCACATTTTTTTTAGAACTTGTAATAACCTGCCCAGGGACTACAGACAAAGATTAGCTCTCTATCTAAATCTGACACATTTAGATTGAGATGGAAACTGAACTATTGATTAACGTGCACTCTCCCTGGTAAATGTAAAAACGACCTCATGTCCTCAAGTTTCATGTCTTCAACACATAAACCAATGATTCAAATTCAAATTCAAAAAGATGTTTAAGTGGTTTACAACCGTCTGTTAATAATGAAATATTACCAGTAAATTATGTTATATTTTTAAATGATCATGAGGCCGTCAGTGATGCAGGTCACATGTTTTTATTACAGAATATCACAGTTTATTACAGAACCAGCTCCTGTTGTTAACCAGCACCTTTAAATACATTCATGATTAAAAGACTTTGGATGTCTGTAAAAGACTGATGTCAGAATGTGATGTCAGAATATGATGTCAGAATGTGATGTCATGAGAGGTAGTGTCATAGAGGGGACTCACTCCAGGTGGTGTTAATGGTTACCATGACTACAAATCGTCATGGTAACCATTAAAAGACTACAAACGCACAGGGACCTGGGTATTCACTACTGAGAGAGCTCTTTGGGGGATGTAACACAACACTTACATAAACACTTGAGTAACATATACACATGCATTTTCCAAGCTGTTTACAAATTGCAGGAATTCTACCGATGCCACTGCAAACCTCAAGGAATTCCACATTGTGCATGGCATGTTTCCATTTAAGCATGCATGGTTTTGTCAACAGTATAAATCTGTGCTTTTATATCCTTATTTTCTGTTGGTTCTCAACTGTTACTATGTAACAACCTACCAAACCATGACCTGACAGACTGTATCCAGGGCCTGCTGCAGCTGGTGCAGAGTCTGCAGACGGAATCAAAGCAACCCGGTTGGGTTTTGATGACATCAGAATGTGATGTCAGAATGTGATATCATGAGAGGTATTGTCATAGAGGGGACTCACTCCAGGTGGATTCAACAAGGACTACAAATCGTCATGGTAACCATTAAAAGACTACAGAACCCATAGTCAGCAGGGCAGTCAAAACAATGGTTGCTGCCCAGCTGAACCATTTAAGCTTAATGCTCTAGTGAGGGAAAGGGAAGTGCAGGGACCTTCAAATATTGTCCCATTTAACTCTAGTTAAGTGGGTCCTGGGCAGGTGGAGATTGACGATTGGATAAGATCTTATGGCAAAGTACAAGTAACATAGAAACAGACAGGACATCAGACAAGTAGACTACTATCAGTTTATGTGTTTGATTGTTTCACAGTCATGCATCTTGTGTTTTTTTGGGGTACAGCTGGATGAAATACAATTAGAGTTTTTATTTTTATTTCACCAACACCCACACCAGATTTCCAAAACTCCTGTAAAATGGTGACCTTTCTCTTAGGTCAACATGTCAACACAGCAGTAAAGAAAAGTAAGCACAGTTACTTACCCACACTTTGAGTGGCAAACTGGCTGCTGTAGGAATCATGACAAGGCCTAACCAAACAAGGATGGTGCCTTTGTTACCTAACTAATCCTGAGGGCCTTATTGAAGAGTATATTTGATCTCCACAGTGATAGTACATTTTTGCTTGTCTTTCTCCATATGGAGAGTGTTGTCAGCTATAACATTTGCTCAACCTTTGTGCCACCAAGCCACAAGTCTACTGTTCAGTCCAATTGTCTCTTTTTCCTTATATTTATTTACCTACCAAGTAAAAAAACGCACAGGGACCTGGGTAGTCACTACTGAGAGAGCTCTTTGGGGGACACTTACATAAACACTTGAGTAACATATACACATGCATTTTCCAAGCTGTTTACAAATTGCAGGAATTCTACCGATGCCACTGCAAACCTCAAGGAATTCCACATTGTGCATGGCATGTTTCCATTTAAGCATGCATGGTTTTGTCAACAGTATAAATCAGTGCTTTTATATCCTTATTTTCTCTTGGTTCTTAACTGTTACAATGTAACAACCTACCACATCAGGTTGTCGGAGGGGTAAAGTGGGATAAGTTTAAGCCGACCAGGTTGCAATCCAATTTTCTGTGATATTATTATATAAGTCAGCTTTGCTCTCCCCGGAGAGTCTAACAGATGCAGCTGCTGTGTTTGTTTCCGTTTGTGTTTGTGTGCCAGGCACTGGGATTTGGCAGCACTGCCCTGCAGGCCAGCCAGCTGATACCAAACCATGACCTGACAGACTGTATCCAGGGCCTGCTGCAGCTGGTGCAGAGTCTGCAGACGGAATCACAACCTGGTTCTGACTAGTCATCGTACCTGCCCTGCCAATCCCTCTGCTTACAGATCTGCTTCACCGGGACATCTGTTTAGCCCTACAATGATTCACCCATGTAAATGTAGAGATCAATGAATTAGAGACGAATAAAAGAGTACAGAAATGTTGATGTGATTTAGGGTTATTCCAGATGTTGTGAATTGGTATTGTAAGCGGATAATGAAAAAAACATTTGGGGAAATGAAATCACATTGGTCCTCAGTAATGTATCTTTAATAAGCAAGTAAAAACATTTTCATATTGAAATTCAGATATAAGGAGGAGAAGGAGACTCATTTGAATTGGTTTTGATTCATGACTCATCTTTATTTGAATCTAAAAAAAAAGAAGGATATGTATTTACATCATTATGCACATTTGTGAATAACATGATTTTGGGATCATTTTGTAACACTGTCAGAATGATACAGAACAGAATAATGGTTAGGACATTTGCTGAAACCATTTTTCGCGCAATGTTTTTGCTTACCTCGTACTTAGCAGTCCAGAAACCTCATCAATTCATCTGTTATGCAGATATAATCTAATGATTATATATCATCAACAGGGCAAAAACATTGCATTTTCCTTCTGCACATCGAAGTATATTGTAAACCTAAGCAAACCTCAGGGTTCGTTTCAAAACACATTGACATAAAAAGAACCCGATGATTGCAGTGAAATTCTTCATATTATATACAATTCAGAAACATTTATTCATTATATCAAAACAAAGAATCACTTTTTAAAATAATCCCACTACTAGTGTCACTAGTACTGAATTGTACAACAAAATGTTTGTTTTTTGGCATTCTGATTCATTTTTATGTGTCGAGAGGCAGCAAAACGTGGAAACACTGGGATTTCCGCATATTCCCTTTTTAATTTTCAGCCAAATATACATTAGCAGCAGTTTGGAATTAAATAGTAACCTTGTGCTCTGTCGTGTGGTGTTGTACACAAGTCACCAGGACAAAGGCTCCCACATGTTTGTTCCAGGCCACCCAGGTACCACACACTGGCTATCATTTCATGATTTACACACGTTTTTCCTCCTTCCCTGTGTCCCTAGCATGCAGAACCCGTTTCTTTCAGTCGCATCCATGTCTTGTGTCCACTTAATCATGGCCACTGATGTATAAATACCAAGCAGAAAGAAACCCACCTGAACTGGGATCATGACTCAACTATGATCCTCAGATCATCATTGCTCCCGGAGGAAACCAGACAAAGAAAAGGCATTGTGAGAGTTGTTGGGGCACAGTACGGACCTGAAATGGCTCTATGTGCTCTGTGTGCATATGTATGCTGTGTAAACTACAGATTTCAATAACGGCAGCAAAGAATGATATGAACATTTCACTCTTTTCCTATGGCTGGCTTGTCAATGTCAAGGATATGTGGTCTTTGATCTACATTTACGTACACAATGTAGAATGACACAGGCATCGATAAAAAGACAAATACTTCCAAAAAAATAGGGGGACAACCACATCTGGAGATAGATCGCTCATATAAGCTTCTGTGTTGGGATGGGACTTGTTGATGATCAAGGCCACCAGCCCTTGCATGTCAGGAGAGTGGACATAAGCGGTTTTCACAGTTTGTTTGTCAGATACTTTCGTTATGTAGATTCCGAACAACGTCACAGTAGTGTAAATGGTGTTATTTTCTCAGTGGAGCCACTGTGATCACTTGACAGCAGACTTAAAATGAAAGCTGCATTTCCTGCTGTTTCCGGTTCAGATTTGGCACCCTCAAGCAGGCCCCTGTTAAGACTCCAGGCGGTTAGTAAAAATTTGGCCCACAAAAAAGGAAAATAAAATCAAGCTTTCACAGCGGTTTCACTTTATTGAAACAATATTAGTGCACACAAACCACTTTTTTTTTCTTTAAAAATACCATAAATTAGGAAGAAAACAAGGAACAATATAAAACAAGCAAGGAAAAAAAGTGAATGTTAAACCATGGTATACACCACATTGTCTGATACTGTAGTTCACAACCTTTTTTTCCATTGTTTGTGTGTCTTTTTGTCTGCCTGTAGGTATGTGTAATGTTTTTGACATGTCTAATGCTTAAATGGATATGTCGTGCTTTCGGGGGTCAGGGGTGAGATCCAGGCTGCTTCCCTGAGTAGTGTTCAACAGAAAGGGTAAGGAGTCTAAAAACATGGACGTCACTATGTAGAACTGAAGAGTTTGTGCTTTTGATCAGAGCTGTAAATGATTATTCTTCCTGAATGACAATTACACCAGAATAGCCTACCTCTATGTTGATAGTTATCTACGAAGGTGTACAGGGGGTAAATCAACTGGAACAAAAACCATAAGCAATAAGCTTTTGGCCACTGAAATCCCTGGATTTTTTTTCCCTTTCTTTAATAAGAAAAGAAAAAAGTAACATTCTAATCAAAGAGACTGCAAAAATATAGTTCCCATTTTTTTTATTTGTACATCATGCCAACAGATGTTGTGGGTTAGGTACTTCATTGTTTAAAAAAATAAGGTGAACAACAAAAGTAAAATCTACAAATCATATGACTGTGAAAACACATCTGACCAAATCCAGAAATGTTAGCACCAATTTTCAGTTTCAACCTTTGCAGTATCGCAGGTCTGTACGAACAAGTTTGTCCTCATTAGCTTAAGAAAATTTCAATGTTGGCAGTTATGTCAGCCATTCCAGTTTCATCAGCTGGATACTAGTATGCACTGAAACTTATTCACTACCTAAATATTTACAAAAAAAGCAAAAAGGCATTTAAAAAAAGAACACACTACTACCACTTAAGCTTCTGGACATTAAGAGAAGGAACACCTGGTATATCAGGGGCCATTTGAAAACCACAAGGATCCTGGCTGATATGTACTGTATGTTTGAATGTCTGTGTCGTCATGGCAGTAAAAAGTCACTGTTTTGAGGTATATTTTGTTCTCATGTGTAGACTCAGCTTTCACACTCTGTCTTGTGTTTCCTAAATATGTCATCTGATCGACAAAAAGAAAAATTCATCTGTTAATCATAAAGTGCTGGATATTGAATGAATTTTAAAAAGCAGCAGACTGCTGCTGCTGGTAAGGCTAATCAAACAAGCTATCTCAGAATTTAAAAATAGAAATCCGAGTCATGGCACTCAGTTCATTTTTACATTCCGGGATGTGACTCCAAAGAAGAAAAGCTATTTGTTATTTCTCCTACCTTGCACAGGTTAGTGTAGCTTTGCTGACATTTAGATTTGCCCACTTCATTCACAGTGAATGGACACCGTGTAAGCACCGAGGATGACTCTTTGGTGCTATGGGTTTGTAATCTTGGTTGATTATATTCGTATTTAAGCATGAAAGGGAATTAATTATGACAGTACGTCAGCCTCTTTATTTACTGTGAAAAAATGTAAATATAAGCGATTCAAAATTGGGAATTTAGTTATAGGAACGTTAAAACATGTTGTAAACATTCTGTTGTAGTTGGATTTAAAACATATGACATACGTAGTGAATTCAAGTCTCATTTCAATTATTATGAATAGCAGTAAATGTAACATGAAATCCTGCATCTCCAGTTGCTGCAGGATGGTCCCCATACTGTTCTGTGTCCTTGAAAAGACTACTACATTGCTACATTGGAACTGTCAGTATAGTGTGCCTGGCAAGGAGGATGTATTCCTTTCACAAGGAGCTAATCACTAGAAAAAAAAAAAAAACACTTCATTTTGCCTCCAATCCACCAAACCTTACTACTGTCTCTGCAGAAAACCCCTTTTGTTATGACAACATACCGTAGATTCTCCGTTAAATAATATGGTAAAGTAAGGATAAAAATATGGCAGGTGCCTTTATGGGAATCCAACACCCATCCAAAAAACATACTTACCTTCAACCTCACTATTTTGCAATTAGAAACTAGAAGATGCCAATTTGGCAGTTATCTTATGTACTATTTCCCACCACTATGCCGCCACCTTGCTTACGTGTGAGCTAAGTTTGGATAGTGGGGTTTGCAGTTTTGGAGTAGAGGTGCAAAGTGAGGAGAGTCAGGGGAGCAGCCTCAGATCTTTGTTTCTTTTGACGGGAGTTAGTAGGACAAGGCTCGTGTTTTGTATTTCTATGGCTGTGTCTGTATGTGTGTTTTTTTTTCTTTTTTCTGCTCCTGTTTTGCATTTAACATTCTTTGTTTTAATAGTTTTTTGGATCGATATGTGTTTTTAAAAGGAATGTCTGTTGGCATGCGTACAGGTGTGTGTCTGCGTGTTTTTGAATATGTTCTTGTGGTGTATTTGTGGTGCGTTTGTGGTGTTTGTGCATGAAGCTGCTGGGATCTTACTCAGTCAATAGTTTGATTTCATTGGCGAGAAGAGTGTTGAAGTTGTAGGCTGGATCAGGAAGATCGGGGAGGGTGGGGGCTGTGGACTGACGGGGTGAGGACTGGGAGGGCTCGGCCAGCTCTGGGTCGCTTTCGCTGGAAGTGGAACCCACACTCATGTTGCAGACGGCCTCGGGCAGCGAGCCCCCGCCGGAGGGCACCGGGCACACCTCTGGCTCGCTGCTGGTCTCGCTGGTGCTCGACACGACGGACAGCAGGGACATCTTACGGGTGAGGCGGCTCGGGAGCATCGACAGGGCGTAGTCAGCAACGATGCCTGCCACATCCATGCCGCAGGCCTGGTCGAAGGCGATGAAGCCCACGTTGGCATTGGCCTCGCAGACCACAAATGAGCCGTCATTGAGCTGCAGCAGGTCGATGCCACACACATCCATGCCGAGGATGTTAGACACCTCTATGGCCAGCTGCTTCCCCTGCTCGCTCAGTGGGCACATCATACCAACGCCACCTAATGATCCGGAGAGAGACAGGGAACAGATTAATAACCTCAGCAATCTTTGCAGCACTCACTTCACCATCCAAATTGTAAAAAAATATATATAATCTACGATGAATCATAGGCAATCCTAAAACGTAAAGTATATAAGAAACATCAGATCAACTTACAAACAGTGCAAGTGTCAACATGATCTGCTTCATAAATGCAGAATAATCTGATGGCTGGTGTCCTAAATATGCCACAGCACATTACAGCATCAGCTGGACCAACCTGCCCATGCCTGGTCGCTGATAAATCCGTCTCATCAGCTGGAATACTGTGTCACTTGATTTCTCCAGGGCAGATTCAGGACAAGCTTTTTGATTTGGCACTATCTCCCAAAACTGGTTTAAAGCAGTTGGAGCATTGTACTTGATCAATTATTGAGAAAGATGATATGATCTTTAAATATTGTCCTCATATACACAAATAATAAGAAAAAATGCCTGTCTTTCACTTTAGTATGTCTTAAAAAAACAAAACAGATCCCATAAGGTCTAAATAATAGGTAAATCAAATTCATAACCATAACATTACATTTAAACTGTCTTTGCAAGATTGGACCCTTCCAGTTTGACAGTGCTGGCATTGTTGTTAACTTTGGTGGTAAATGAGAGGAAGTGGGGGGCAAATTCAGTCATGTAATGTGTGTGTGTCAGTTCTCAATAGTTTAGTAAATTCAGTGTGTCATCATTGGCTCTCCGGCGTTTGCCTACCCAGGGAGCAGTTGCTCTGCATGCGACCGTCAGTGGAGCAGCGTAGCATCGAGCCGATGACACGTCCGCCCACAAGGACAACCCGGACGTCACGGCCATGCGACTCCTTGACGTACTCTTGAAACAAGTAGGGGGTATCGTGGCGGATTAAGTGGCACAGGTCCGTCAGGTGGTGTTTGTCCCGTGCCAGGAAAACAGCCTTGCCTTGGGGAATAGAGGAGAGATAGGATTAAGGAACAGAGGAAAGATGAGCTAGCTTTCAGGCTGTGTTGATAAAGTAGAGGGGTTTAATATGAAAATGAAAATAAGACGCTTGGAGGGTCTGACATTTGCGCAATGTTAGTTCAGGGATGGGTAACTTCCTCAAAGTCTTGCTGACAAGAAGCTGCTTCTGCTGACCAAGTCTAATGCCAGTTCCCTTGTCGCATATAATAAATGGGACGCTCCTCTTAGCAGCCTCAGAATTGCTTCTCACAGAGGATAGAAAACGCCTGTTTTAATTAGCTTCGCTCGGCTCCGTCTCCTGGTTGTCAAGCCCTGATCCAGCAGCACCAGGGAAGATCGTGCGCTGGCTATGTGAGTGTACATTGTGTGTAGGTGACAATTACAAACAAGTTGACAAGGCAATCCCCTGGTAACATCGTGAAGACGTGAGGATGGACAGCGCCAGGCACACTTTACAAAAACAAGACAAGCGCGGAATCATGGTCCTGTGACTCAGTGAGACACATGACTACTTTGTACCGGTGATACTAAAGCATTGATTCTGAGATTGTGCACACAAAGGCATTCAGTATGTTTTGAACTACAATGTTTCACATCCCAACAACTGGCCAGGAAAAGCACAAGACATTTGGGATCTGGTATTGGCCTAACAGCACAAATGATTTTGAAACAGCCCTTTAAAATTGTTTACAGGCCTTAACATTGGCTCAAGAGAAGGAAGGCAAGCTGGACTTAAGCCAATGACAATGGTTAAACACAGAGGGGACAAAAGCAACTTTTGAGATGCAGAACTCCATAAAAAAAGGGTCAAGTTAGTGGTTGACCAACTGCTGCTTTCCCTAACAATGTGTCGTGACGGCAGCCATGGTGCATTGTTGTTCCCTGGAGAGCCATTCACGTGTCAATTACTATGAATGGGAAAATCCTAATGGGTCAGCAGACGCTGGGGCTCATCACTGACATTAATGGCAAGGCTCAAACTTCCCACACAAGCCCCCTGTGAATTCATGCAAAATAAGGAAACCAGGGGTCAATTTACTAGAAACAAAAGCGATTGACCTAGCAGCCATCCTGTAAGCGTCGCAAGCCTCTGTTATGTCACTTTTTTGCGGCACCCGAGTTCTAATCAGTTAACACTCTGTCAATGAATTTCATGTGAGGGTGGACTGAGCTGCCGTTAGGGGCCTGCAGGGCACCGATTTTCTTTTAAGGTGTGGTGTGGTGAATAGAGCCGGTGACAGGATTAAAATAGACTGACGGTCTTACCTCTGTGGCCGCGTGCATTCTTCACCACCACAGGGTAGCCCAGCGGCTCTGCCTCGTCAATCATCTTACGGAAGTTGTCATGCCCTCCTGGGATATGCCATGCACACAGACACGCAGCAGACACACACACACACACACACACACACATACAGAAACATGCACCCACACAGTGGTGTCAAAATATATTTTAAAAATGTTGTCCTTGTTTTGATAGCATGGTTCACACATTACGGCGGACTCAGCAGGGTGGGGGGGGGGGGATGTAGCAATGTCGCTATGGCAACAGAAGTGACTCAAAACAGCGAGGCTGTAGGAGTGTTTTCCTTAGCTCGTCGTACTTATTTTGCTGCTTGCTTGATTCATGAGATTGGAACAGAGCAGTCACTGAGGGATGCATTAATGTGAAGCAGCTGACCATATCCGACTTTGACTCAGAGTGGCAGCTTGTAGCAACAGATGTGCTTCAGCTTCCTCTGCTTCGGCTTGAGAAGTGATTGAAGATGTGTACAAAAATATTGAATAATTGATGTGTTAATAATTCTTCTTTTTCTCTCCATCTCCACTATCCTGTCTCTCGCTCTCTCTCTTTGTTTGTCTGTCCGGTCATATCTGGCATTCGGTCAAGGGAACAGATTTTTTTTCCAATATTCACATGTGTTTTCAGTGAGAGGGGAGAAAGAACAGAGGGAGCAGAGAAGGAAAGAGTGGGCAGCCAATGTGGGTTACGACCACGTCATAAGCTGCTGAGGTGGAGAGCAGGAGTGAGGCAATGGCATCTTTTATTTTGAAAAATCATGAGGGGGGGCATGGGGTGGGGCACTGAGGGGGTGTTACATAAGCTCTCCAGCCGCTCAGCATGCATCGCCCGGCCTACTGTGCAGAGAGACGGATGGAATGTAGGCCAAACACCCCCTCCTGTTTTTTTCCCCCTGTCTGTATCCTTCTCTGTCTGCTCTCACAAACACCACACCGCTGCTGATTTTTTTGGGAAAACAGAAAGAAATGCGTGATGTTGGCTGTCTGCCTCGATTTTGTTAGCAAACTACAACCAATAAAAACAGCAGTCTGGCTTGTGTTGTGAGGGCCGCATCCCCACATAGCTTGACTTTATCAAGGGTAGTAACTTCAAATACATGTGTCTTAGTGCACAGCTATGAAGATTTTTGACCAGGTATGTAAATGGGATTCTTTCTCTGTTGTAATTGTAGTAATTCCAGTAGAGTTATGGTTGTCTGACCAATGGCTTATTAATCTGTTTTACAGACACATGGACTGAAGCCTGTGATGCAACTAATGTGATTGAAATGTCCAAATACAACGTACTCGCCACAGCAGTGCTGGAGTTTGTGCTAATAGTCATTTCATTGTAGGTAATGCAGTTATATACCCCTATAATTTGTAATACATACTTGCAGACAATATTTACATTTATAATAATATAATATATAGTAATGTATAGCTTGTATGAACCCGATATCACTTAATCTGATGAAAATAAAGTCATATCATTGACGAAAGCATCAAGGGCTGTCCATATATATATATATATTTTTAAACAAAATCATGTAGGACACAATTTCATTAGAATTGATGACTGATGTATGAAATAATTAAGGCTTTGAAGCAAGGTCCACTAGATCTTTGGGACTGCTTATAACAGATTGTCTAGCAGGTGCAGTGACGGAGACCTCTATTAAAGAGCCAGGGTTTCTGTCTTTATTCAATTGTGCATTTGTGTGTTAAACTTCTTCAGGCACTCGGCTGAGGGAATTACCGTCTGCAATTATGTTGACTTCACTGGACCCCAAGAGTCC
This sequence comes from Anoplopoma fimbria, assembly GCF_027596085.1. NCBI lineage: Eukaryota > Metazoa > Chordata > Actinopteri > Perciformes > Anoplopomatidae > Anoplopoma > Anoplopoma fimbria. Next base: position 10,093,962 of record NC_072460.1, on the reverse strand, counting down.
TTCATAAAAGGTACAATGCAGTGGGCACTACTTGTGGTAGTAAAGCCAGTTGCATCACACTTTTCAACAACTTGCTGATAACAGTCCTGAAGAAGCACACCGCTCCAGACGCCTTAGTTACAACAACACAGTGCTGCTACCATCAACACACCAACACTGCAAGACTTCAAGTATTGATTTACCGTATGAGAAGGTGTCAGGTAGAGGCACACCATGGCCGGCCAGCTCCTGAAAGGTCCAGAACTTGTTGACACAGTTGAGTATGGCATGAGGACGGTTGATCAGCCGGCAGCCCATCTTCTCCAGGTGACGCAGCACGGTGATGTCACTATCCGACTGCACCCAGGGCGTGGGCACCCGCACCACCACCACCTGCGGATAAGATGTCACCAATTCCTGCTCGACTCGCAGACCTGGAAGTTGGAGAGGTGGTGGGGAGGGGTGAGGAAGGAGGGGGTGGGAACAAGATTGCCGTCATTAAACAAGTATCCAAATTTGATAGCAATGAATTTGTTTGGCAGCCTGTGGGTATACAAATGAGAAAAAACAGACCTGAACCTCATACATAGTAAGTTCTTCAGAGCACACAATACAATGGTGACCCACTATAGAGAGAACTTACACATATCCACTCTGCTTCTAACCCTCATGGAACCAATCAGCCAACACCTTGCTTGTCTTCTATACTTGCCACATTAGAAAGCAACGCATAATTGTTTATAGCTACCATTACATCCCCAAAGTCATATTAAGCTGGAAATATTTTGAATGTGTTGGTGAGATTTTGGAATCCACCATCTTCTAGTGGAAAGTGAACTCCTCTTTTGGATACTACTTGTGGACATTGCTGCAGTCACCACCACACAGCAAAGACTGAAAGTTGGCCGTCTTACAGGACCAGGCAGAGGCAGCCGGCTCCAAGGCTGGTGGTATTAAGTCATGAATTTGGAAGCTGCCTTGCTAGCTGATACGATTATTTACATGCTGCCCATATCCATATACAGAACGCCCCTGCAGCGCTGCCAGCTCCTCTGCCTTTTAGGCCCAATACTGTGTTCTCCTTTGACTGAGAAACTAACACTATATACTACTTTGTCTCAATGTAGGTCAGTGGCGTAGCGAGAGGTGTTCGAAGCCCCAAAGGTCTTGAATTTAATCACACATTACAAGGAGAAAAGCACGGTTGGAAACACTACATTGTATTTAGTAATCATTTTTTTATGTGAAATAATAGTCAGTTAGTGTCTGTTTTCAATATCTAAGTCTGATACCACTTTTACAAATGTAAGCTCTGTAAATACAACAGGCTAGCTGAACACGTGGCTTGACATTAACTTTCCTACTCGCCATCTCCAGCCCCTTTAAACAGCTATCTGGATCGGCCCAACAGAATAAGATTTCGATGGAATATTGGCCTGATATTTGCCAAACACAGATGGCAAATTCACCGGCCAAAGCCAGAGATTTGGCACCATTTCACTGGTGCCTGGTGTAACTTTGTCACCCTGGACGAGAAGAGGAAACAGAGACAGACTGTGAGATTCTTTAGCAGGCGATGCGACCCAACGGCTCATCGGGAAGGACAGACTGGGTGACAACCAAACCTGTGTGTTCACGTAGCTTATGCACATATATATATACGTACTGGGTAGAAGGGAGGAGACAAATGTGTCACTATTACAGCACTTCATCACTTCATCATTCTAATTCAGCCATCTTAGAATCTGCAGGCTCACAATAGAAACAACGCCACTGGCTGAGATCATCAGAGGTCACCAGAAGCTTGATGGTTGCCGCATACTTAATAAGAACAGACAGCCGTTGATGTGCAGCCGATGCACTGCGCACCGAGCCTACACGGTGTGTATCGTGCATGCACTATGGGCGGGGCCCAGCCAACACCGACACTGTTTTTCAGGCAGTTCTGTGCAGAGACAGGTAAGAGAAGGGAACAAGAGACAGGCAGCAGACAGAAAAGGTCAGGGATGTCCTGTAGCCGTAAAACAGAAAAAGGGGAGGGAGGAGGGGTGGGGAAAGTAGAGGTGCATAAAAAAGCAGTATGAAGCCATGAAAAGACTGCCACTCCTCCCCTTTTTCTCTCCTCCTCCTCTTCCTCTTCACAATCTCAGTATAGAAGCAGGAGGATTCACTGTCTCTCCAGCCACACTGCTCTGATTGTGCAGCTACTGAGAGCACTGCGAATGGTATTACAGTGGGAAGTGTCAGGGGACGCGGTCTCATGGTTTTTGACAGACAGTATTCACTGTTCATGGTGCTCGTCTCCATCTCCAGGGGAACCAAACAGAGGCCAATGAGGCAGCCAGATGAATCAGTCCTATTCATCTGTGCAAGTGTTCGTGTGCGCCGCACTGTACATCATGTGACCAGTGCAAAAAACATTCAGAAACCCTCCCTACCATTTTGGTGTTTCACAAAGGCAACATGTTTTTTTGTGTGTGTGTGTGTGTGTGTGTGTGACAATGTCTACATTTGGTGTAGGTGTGACCTGTTTCGAGTGACAACAGATGGAATTTATTCTTTCCTCTATGACAGACCATGATGTTTTTATGGTTCAATGGACTGTATATGTGTGTGTCCCGTTTTCAATCTGCCTGACAAAGCTAACAAGCATTACAAGCATTCTATGCATACCGCGGCGACGTCACAAAGCAGGCAATGCTGACAAATGCTGTGCCAATGCTCGGCTGGTGGGTCCTGCCAGAGTCTCTGAGTCCAGTCTCCGTCTGGGTATCCTGTCTAAATTAGCATGATGGGCCAGCAGGTTAATCCACAGTTTCTTCTGGTTCAGTTTGGGATGACAATGCCTTCAATGGTCTATTTGCATATCTGTCATTAGTATCTCACATCAGACAAAAACATGTACTGTAGGCCTACTGTGAGGCCAAGCTTACAGATCTTTTGTCCATCAATTGCAGAGGCCATGACAATCTGCATATCCCCTGTGAGTTAGCCTACTCAACTCAATTTGCTTATTTGGCATTTACACTACTTGAACTAACAGTGGTTGACAAGACATATCATGAGACAACTAAAATATCTGGCTGAATTAATAGCATGTTAAAGGAGCTCAACTAACTCATTAAACCGTCACTGAAGAATTTTTACATTAAATAGGTCCAACCCATAGCACATTAACATATTTTCTGCACCTGGGTTAAGGCTAGGATGTATTTCAATAACACTGTGTACTATATTTCCAATGAGATGTGGCATATGTATACAAAACAAATATGGTTTATGGACTACAGTTTTGAGACTTTGAATTCTCCTCTACGGCCGTCCATCTTGTTTTTTTGCAACCAGAAGTGACACGAGAGTATGGAGCTAAGTACAACCGAACGCTTAATAAGACATTTTCATCTGACCAAAAGGTAACAATAAACTTACATGAACTGAAAACACACTGTGAAAGGGTTTAAGTACTAAAAATAGAAGATGGGCAACTCCCAGACAGGCTGTGGTAGCGACCCGTCAATCACAAGGTAGCCACGCCCTCAAGCATAACATGCATTATTGTTTATATTACTTTAAATGGGACCATAATTAACTAAATTAACATCATACTGTATTAGAAAAGACTTTAAACAAAAATTTTGACTTATTTTGGCTACCAGAGGAGTCGCATCCTGATGGCCATTAGAAAGAATGCAAGTTTAAGAAGATACAAGATTTCACAGCAGCATGCAGTTCAATGTGGTGTGCAGTACTACAGTGATGAATCAATATGACAAAATAATAAATGACTCTAATAAACAGTAGTTGAATATATATATATATTTACATATATTTGTATACTATATATTTATATACTATATATGTATCTAGTAAAGTAAATTGCTATTAATGAGTAATGCAACATGTCATTATAAGATGACAAAAAAAAAGGAATTGAGGAGAAAGTACTAGTACAGTTGCAGAGTGAGTCAGTACACAATCCGGCCAAGCCTTACTCAATTGCTATTTTTATATTTTTGACATAATGCTGTGAAGGGAAAATGTTGTACCCATCAGCCACATAGGCTGGTACAAACAAAAAAAGTCCACCAATGCTATTGGCTTAACTGATGTGTCTTTAACATCTCCAAATGATGCTTCGTTACCTGTGAATAATAACTTGAGTGACTGGTTATACTAAACAACTTTTGTGTGGGGGCTGCTGTCTATGTGTGCTGCTGTGCCAAATATGTGGTCTGACACTAAAAACAGGGAAGAAAATGTAGAAAAACATTATTCTTTCAAAAATATGTGTGGGTTTGTGGTAACCTGCAGCTTATTCCCAGCACAGTTTTTACACTGACGCGACATCATCAGATAGAATGATGGTACGATAAGGTCCGAGTCCAGTAATCATACAGCAGACACTGTTCTCTTTGGCTACTGCAACTATGCAAATTACAAACACAAGTGCTTATTTGCGGTATGACCACATATAAAAGAAAGGATGAACACTTGACAACAGCTTGTCAGATTTGATATGGAAAATATGTGTCAGCAGCTCACATCCTAATAAGGTGCTGCTATTCTAGGAACAGTGTTTCCAGGTACATCAATGACAGTAAAAAATATTTTTGGAGGTTGTGTCAGTCAATGTTTCTGTCACGTGAATTATTTGATATGATCATATTAGTAATCTTTCTGCTTTTCTATCAAGAGGAAAAAAAGCTAGTCGTATGAGCCTCTTTGACTTTACCAGTAACATGTAAATGTTCCCGGCTGAATGTGAGAACTTGCAAATGAGATAATGTCGGCTATTTAATGAACTAACAATTTTCCTTTGAGGGTTTGGCATGTGCAATCAAGCCACAGCCCTAAAAACCTACACTTAATTTCACATACATTTGCAAAGCATTTTGTCAAAAAGGAGCCGTTATTTTGCAACTGGGACCTACAGTGTGTGGGGTAAAGTTATTACCATGATCAAGAACCATCAAATCTTTATGACACGTTTATGACATGAATTAGTTGTTTTTTTTACCACCTGTAAAATAACACACAACAGCTTCTATATGGAGATCAGGATAACATCTATGCTATATTTGCTAATCATCTCGACCTCATATATGTTGATGCTGATATACACTCACATGTCTGGTGTTAAATAAAGATATTGACCTGGCCTTAAAGTTTCATCTTCCCGTTCACTGACATAGGAGCGTGGCATTTATCATCTTTGGGGTAAGAGCTTGCTCACTGGAATTTGTAAGGATTGCAAAGGATCATAACAACAGTTCATATCCGGTCTCTGTTTTAATATCTCGGAGCACAAACCATGGGATGTGAAATGCCTCTGGCTAGCTGGGAACTGGGTTTGGCTGGCATTGTGTGTGCGTGTGTGTACTCTTCTCTCCTCCTGGGGACATACTGAACCCATTAACTTCAGTGTGAAACATGGACCTCAACCTGAGCAGTCCGTAAAGGTGTTATCAGTTTTGGGATTGCATTCTGACCTACCCCGACAAATACTTTGCTTCCAAGACCTCAACTTTATTTAGTTTAGGTTGTTAATGTAGCATCTACTACTAGCGTAAAGCTCATCTTTGAACCTGTTCTGGTAGAAGAGTCTGTTTCCCCTAATTTTTACTTTTACATGAATACATCTTTGTAAAAAACATACATTTTGAATTACCCTAAACCATGTTTTTTTTTAAATTCAAATATAAAATCACCCAAGACCATATGAACTGGCGAATAACTCTAACCACCTAAAGAGTTGGTCAGTGACCACATGGGCATTATTGATCACATGATCATGAAATACCACTTTTATTTCCAATGTAGAAACAGTAAATATTGTAAACACTCAATGATGCACAGCACTGTAGTGTATGCTTATTCTAAATTGCTAAGCCCACACAGGGATTCAGAGGGTCTGAAAGGGTTTACATTTGACAAGAGATGGGCAACTTTATCTTTGTAAAGACGAGGTGGTCGAGCGGCAGTTTCCACTTGGATTTTGCATTGGAAACTACCTTCCAACTCCATAGTTACTTAAGTCTACCTGTAAATGTGATGTGGGTTAATTTAAATGTAAATAAAAGCTGCATTTAATGCCACGTGTACAGGGTCAGTATGCACCGCAGCCACAGAGTATGTGTAGCAGAACCACAGCATGGCTAATCTGTCACTGGCTGTTAATCTGTGATGTCAAGCCAGGGCTCAGAAGACGTCTGCAGACTGAGGGCCAGGATGTATTACAGGTCAGGCTAGCTGCCCTGCTCCAGTTGGTGCTGTATCTTGCTAAGCCAGAGGCCTAGACAGCAGCCTACCTACCCCCCTCTGTTGGTTAAAATGGTCTCTTTTTCAGTATTTCCTTGATATATTTAGCATCATCTGCCTAGCATATTCTTTAGAAAGGATTATCTTGATACGGTGGCAGAAACAGCATCATCATTTAATTTTTACGTGATAGATATTCTCTACACAAATATCCGATTCCAGGATTTCCTTTTGTTCACACATTTTCCTTTGGCTGAGCTAAGGTGTTTAAAACACATGTTTCTTAAATGTCATGCCTTCCACTTGAATACTCCATTGTTGGCACGTGAAGCCCCACGTTCATTTGAAAGCTTTGCTATGACTGAGCTGTACAATAGACCTGATGTAACAGTATCAACAGTACGTAGTCTGCGAGGGACGTGCTGCTCAAACTCCCCCACTATTCATCCCACATGGTCTCCAAACTATTCGGCATCTGCCAGTGCCAGCCTACACCGTTTATGTGTTAATTTGGACCTGCACGCCTCTCATCTGGTGACACCGGCCCCACTTCACACCGCCCTGATGAATTCCATGTGTGTCTGTTTGTTGAGAGTCCCTACTGTTACCAACTCTTTATCAAGGCCTCCTGGGTGATAGTGAGAAAATGTTGTCATCTCGTAACAAGCTGAACTCAAACAATGTGTTCCAGACACAGCAGTACCATTTTTTTTAATTATTTTTTTTACATAAGATCTGTCATTGTGGCATAATGTAGGTAGCATGGACAAGGTAAAATATAAGAAAACCTGAAAGATTAAGCTGATATGACATAGGGCTGTCCTCGACCAAAGGATTTTTTAGTCGACTAACACACATATGATTTTGTTGGCTAATTGATTAGTTAATTTAATCGACAGATCTGTAAAGCTGAGTTTCTCCACAAAGACTCGTGCAAAAACATCCCTTTAAATCTTGTGTTATGCATGTAGGTTTGTAGGAATTATTTACTTCATCTTAGTTAACCAAGTCCCAAAATGAAAGATTAGTCGACTAAACTAATGAGAGAGTTTTGATATTCAATGTACCAATTTAGTAATTAATCTAGTAATATCAATAACAAGTCCTGGTTATGGCTCCCTGGATGCAAGATTTGCTTAATGTTTTCCATTGTTTAACCTGAATACCTTTTTTTCCCCACTAAAGTTTAAAATATCCCTTTAGGTGCTGGTTGGATCTGGTGTACATACAATCCTTACCTTTAGCATTCTTATTTATATAGCAGTTATTTAATTGATCACTCAATCTGGACCAGTCTACATACGCCCCTTTGTGCAGCATGTGAGCATGCGCGTGTCCCTCCAGGTTCATATTAAAACCCCTGCTTAAGCAAATGAGAGAATATCATAATGTTTACATTACAAGTCATCTGAAATATCAAACCCCCCCCTCCCCATGTTGCTTCCGTGATGAAGTAAATCGCATCATCGACGGAATAGCTGGGATTGTAACGTATTCAGCCAAATGAAATCAAGCATCATCGCTCCCCTCTGGAGGCACTCTAAGCTGGAAAAGTGGGTTAGGCGGTCACGTCTGTGGTTGCACTTCGCTTCCTTTGCTAGCAGGCGGACCGGGGCTAGCCCCTCTGTGGTCCCCAAACAACATACTCGCCTGCCATTATCTTCGTGGAGCACGTAAGATCACCGCCGACGTGACGTAAACAGACACACACTGCACCGACCATTCACCCACGTTAACGTCAGAAACACACGGGACCCTCTTTGATTCGGTCGTGTGATACTTGCCTAGCTGTCCCTCGCTGATCGTTAGCACGATCTGATCCATGAGGAGGGAGCGGAATTCAACGTCCTCGTCTGCGCAGCGCTCCGTCAGCGCCCGGTGGATCTGAACCTGAGGGTACTCCTGGCTGATCCGGCGGTCGGTCACGAACCAAACCCGCGAACACATGTCGTGGATTCGTGGAGAAAGTTACAAAAAAAGAGAATCCGGCGTGAAACACACACACACACACACACACACACACACACACACACACACACACACACACACACACAGTTGTAGCTGTGCGAGGCGAGCAGGTGTGTGTGGTGATCCGGGGGTCGGGCGGCTCACACAATGGGAGAGAGCTCGGCGGCTAGCAGCGCGAGCAGGTTGTGATGTGGCTTAAAAACAGGACCGCGGCTCAACTGTTGTCTTGGACCGAACCGGCTAGGACCAGCACTCTTCTGTATCACCTCCGATCGCCTTCATTTGCAGCCATTTAGTCCTCCCGTTGTGCGGTTTAGTTTGAACCCAGACCGCGCAAATTCGACACAAGTGAGCCGAAAATAACGGTGCGTTACCCCGCAGAAGCGTCTCCTTCGACCGTTATCCAGCTCTCGGCACTACTTGCCCGCCGGGGCCGAACAAAGCGGAAGGCTGTGCCGCTTTATATTGTCCCCTTTTCGACTCAAAACTACCAATGAAGTTTTTCCCGCGATCGCAGCGGTGTGGCGATGCAGACCGCAGAGTCGTCGGTTTAGTACAATAAGCTAGCCCACCACGACTACCCCTCTCTCTCCTTCGTTTGGCTGCTGTCCACGAGTTTTGGTGCTGAAACGTGCACGCGCTCCGTTTACAACTCCACTTCTCTGCGTGCCCGTGCACAATACGTGGGGCCTGCCCCAAAATAAAAGTTTTGGAGTGGTGCGAACCAATCGCGAGTCGAGAACTACTGCTTCGTCCAATCAAGCTGGCGGAAGATGTGGGCGGGACTTGTTCACCCTAACCAATGAGGGGAGGTCTACGCGGAGCCCTTATGAGGGCGGGGGGGGCTGCGTGAAATCAGTGCGTGGAGTCTGCAGTGCGCACGAGACTGCGCACACCCCGAACCGGTTCAGACCAGACGTTGCGAGGAGGTTTGGCGAATACCGACTACGCTGTCTCCATGCCGAAGTGGCAGGAAATGAAACAAGGTCATCGCGAGCCAAAGCGCTGCCTATCTTCCTTTTGTTTTCGTCAGTTCTGCGTCAAATCCTAGAGATTGAGAGGCGTTGACTCCTCCAGTACCCGGTGTTTTGACAGCGGCTGGCTACACCGTCTAGCAGTGCTACCCGGGGACAACTGAGTCGACCGAGTAGAAAGGAAAACACTCCCATGTGATAATGGTGCGAAATTATGCGCGTGACCCACTTCCTCTCTCTCTCTCTCTGTCCCCGTGCCAGAGGCGACGAACATCACTGTGGGTGGGGGGCTCAGTCAGATGTGAGCACGCAGACGTGATACATATCATTTTAGATTCAGTGGGACTTTCCAAGGATATCATCTCCGATGTCCATCAACAATAACACCAACGAGTCCGCTTAGAAATAAACTCCCGAATAAGGTTTTAAAGTTTTCTTTAAAGAAATCCACTGACAGTCTGATGTTTATATATATATATATATATATATATATATATATATATATATATATATATATATATATATATGCTATTAACTTAAACATAATTCCATATGTGTTCCTTCATAGTTTGGATGTCTTCAATATTAATCTACAATGTAGAAAAAATAAAAAAAACATTGAATGGGAAGGTGTGTCCAAACTTTTGACTGGTACTGTATATATATATATATCATTAACACTCCATCATGTACTGATATCTGCCATGTGATGAAAACTTGTATACAGAAAAAAAGTTGGTGCAGGGAGCAAGTAAAAAATATAAGAAAATAAAAAGATGATTATCAAAAGTAGGCATGCAGCTGTCTTATAACAATCTGAACGTTTAACATTTTAATCATTTCCATCTGATGCTCTCTTCGGCTACAACACGATGCTCGTTTGAACCCTGTTACTTTTCATCAACAGTCACGTTACGGAACATACACGTCAACATAAAAAAAAGGGAAATTATTGAAGCAAATTCACAAGATGCAGCTGTGCGCATGAGCAAACCCTCACATCTTTCTCATGGCGAGTTTAGGCGTATTCTCGCGAGGCTTGGGGAACACGCTCTGCTCTCATCAAACATGATACAAGATGATGAAGTTATGTGACTGGACTCAGGAGTCTGTCATCTCGAGACATTTAGTCATTCAGAGGATATGAAGAGACCGAAACGTGGTGATTCAAATGTTATTGCGTTGATAATGTGTTGCACCCTTTAGATTCCTCCCTTAAGGCTCCAACCAAATCCACCGGGAGACGTTGCACATCCGGTTGGATGCATGTGATACCTCAGGCATCCCTTGCCCAACACACTGCAACGTATGAATGGCAACAGGATCAAACCGGGCAGATCCAGTCGCGCTGCATAATAATCACAATGTAAGGCTAAGGCATGGAAGTAGACACATTCCTCTTTATTAACGCGACGCAGTCAACAGCAGACAGAACGGGTTTCTGCTTTAAAGCCAACCTCCCATCTTATCATGTGTGCAACACAAACATAAACCTTTAATTCCGTGCCAAAATGAGCTGTGGTTTCCCCTAAAACAGCCTTATTGTTTAACATGTATCATGACAAAATACACTGCATACTGGACACAGACAGGACTGTAACAGTGTATTTAAAAAATAAATAATTAAGGGTTGAAATTAAGTAGGAGTAACATCATAAAGTCTCACTTTATCTGAATATAAGCTCATAGCTGTTCACATTTTGCCAAGACAGGTCAAGCCTGGATGCATTTTGAGCAGACAGGTGATGATCATTTAACGACTTAAAAGACGAGAAAAATGAGTGTTTTCACGGCTATTCACAGTTTACAGTGTTTAAGTACATTAGATTAAAATAATGCAAAACACAGATGAGTAAACATTCAAAAAACAACCTTTGATAGGTTTGTCTAACTGTGGCAACACACTGTTTTTTAGCCTAGAGAGTCCTCTGGTGGTGGACTCGAAGATTTCAAGAATTTGGCCTAAATTGAAATTACAAGATTACAAATGTATTCGTATGTTTTGATTTTCTTAATACTTCAACGAAAAAAATAAAGAGAAAATTCATGGACAAACATGGATTTTTATCCTTACAGTTTGAAAATCTTTCAAGCACTGTTTTGCTGCTTAAAAAAACCCCTCAAATCCTGTAACAAATATTTGCAGCAAGCACCTCCATCATCCAGACGAGTGCAGCACTGAGTTGTCTAAGCCAACACTGGTAAAGTAGGAATGGATCCATGTGACCAAGCTCTCAGACAGAAGCACAAATTTGGTCTGCCTAAATGTAGTGGCGTTAAAAGAAAGGGGAAGTAATTATATCACAGGACTGCTGATCAGAAACGTAATTGTAGTTGTTTTGATAGTTGAGCACTGGTGTTAGCAAGAATCTTAAAGACATAAATAAAAAAATGTATTTGTGTCCGATATGATTTTATCCCCAAAAAGTTAAATTACTTTATTAAAGAAAATTTAAATGATACCTACTCCTTCTCCTTCAATGGAAAATCCACAAAATCTAAATGTGCAAATACTGCTAAATTCAAAAGTTCAACTGTTTGACACAAAATGTTTTTACTTCCCTGTAAATTCCACTCTCTGTTGCCTGCGCCAAAGGTTTCAAGTATCCACACCACACCTGTATAAATGACATGCTGGACCAACGTTGGTGGTTTCCAAACCAGTTGTCATGTCACAAAATCATGCTTGCTATAAAGCCAGATTTCAATTCAATTCAATTCAGTTTATTTTGTATAGCCCAGAATCACAAATTACAAATTTGCCTCAGAGGGCTTTACAATCTGTGCACATGCGACATCCTCTGTCCTTCCCTCACATCGGCACAGGAAAAACAGATTTAAGGTGTACACAGAGAAACTTCCCCCCTTTCAGCAGATAAATGTGAAAACAGCCTTCATGTCAAACTCTGAAGAGTCATTCTCCACATTGAAGGTCAAACATCCAAATGAAGTATAACAATAAAGAAAAAGAAAAAAAAAATTGCAAGTCAGGCTGGATATTCCCTATTTTTCTTTTGCTCATCTTGCCAGCATCATACCAGTATTAATCAGTTTTTAATACATATTTTTTTGCACTTTATTGAGTGAATTGTTTCACCCATCCTCTCAGACTTTATAGTGGGATTATGGAGTTAGCTGTTCACTAACTCCTCAGCAAACAGCTATGAAGCTAAGTGTTAGGGGGATTTGTACACTTGCCAAGCAAATTGTGTTCTGAAGCCTACTGTGTCTGCATAGATTTAAACCTGGCTTGTGCCACTGTCATGTCTTTGCTCTCTCTTACATGCGTATACATATCTACTGAGCTACTTCCAGTTAACTCACATGCAATTTGTTGAAGTGACATGATTTGTTGTTACAGATAAAGCTGTCGTTCACAGTGACACTACAGCGGCTCCTGTTTACAAAAGACACATTTGATTGCAATCCTTTTAATTCTCAGAATTGAGAGAACCAGTGGTTAACATGGGAATTCTCAGATGTTGCTTTTGCACGCTTTAGGTTCCACCCTTGTTCCACCCTAAGAAGTTGCATATCCAGGTGTGAATGTTTGTCTCCTTTAGCATACCTGGCTTTACACACTGCTACGTCGGAGAGGCAACAGGGTCAAACCGGGCAGATCCAGTCATCATGCCTAATCGTCACAACATAAGGGTAGAGCACCAAAGTAGACAAATTCCATTTGATTAACGTCACGCAGTTGACAACGGACAGTTTTCTGCTTTAAGACCAACATCCTATCTGATCATGTTTACAACATTAACATAAACCTTTAATTCCATGCCAAAACGAGCTGTGGTTTTCCTAAAACAGCCTATGTTTTACATGTGTCATGGCAAAATACACTGCATACTTGACACAGACATGACTTTTAAAGTAACAGTGTAATCTTTTTGAAATTTAAGTTTGAAAATGAAATAGGAGTTGCATCATAAAGTCTCACTTAATTTGCCGAATATTAGCTAACCATGTTTGGATAGAATCAATAAGAAGATGCAGTTAATAGCTGTTCATATTTTGTCATGACAGGTGAAGCCTGGTTGCATTTTGTAACCAGACAGGTGTTAATCATTTAACTACATTAAAGAACAACAGAGTTTAAAGTGGCTATTCACAGTTTACAGTGTTTAAGTAAATTATATCAAATTAATGCAAAATGAAGATAAGTGCATATTCAAAAAATTACCTTTGATAGGTTTGTCATACCATGGCGACACAATTTTTTTTTTGCCTAGAGAGGTAGACTCACAGATTACAACAGTTAACCCAGAAGAAATTCCAAGATTACACAGTCATTCAGTTGTTTTGGTAATCTTTTTATCTTTTCAGTCTTACAATCTCTGTCAGCCAAACCAGAAATGATCTTGTCTGTATGTGCACAAGAGGTTTGAAGTACATATGTAAGTAGTTAGTTACAAGCTGGACCACGATTGGTGGTTTCCAAACCAGCTGTAATGTCACAAAATCATGCTTGTTATAAAAGTCAGATTTAAGGTGTACACAGAAAAACTTCCCCCCTTTCAGCAGATAAATGTGAAACAGCCTTCATGTCAAATTCTAAATGTACGTCATTCTCCACATTAAAGGTCAAATTAGAGAAGTATAACAATAAAGAAAAACTGCTGCTATTTGCAAGTCGGTCCAAAATTTCCCTATTTTTCATTTGCTCAATTTGCCAGCATCATACCAGTATTAATCAGTTTTTAATAAGTTTATTTTGGCACTTTTCAACAAGAAGGCTGATCAAAATGTTCATATAAGACGTAATGGAATTTCCAACAACTATGTCTCTACATTCTGACTTATTTTATTGAGTGAATTGTTTCACCCATCCTCTCAGGCTTTATAGTGGGATTATGGAGTTAGCTGTTCACTAACTCCTCAGCAAACAGCTATGGAGCTAAGTGTTAGGGGGATATGTACACTTGCCAAGCAAATTGTGTTCTGAAGCCTACTGTGTCTGCATAGATTTAAACCTGGCTTGTGCCACTGTCATGTCTTTGCTCTCTCTTACATGCCAACACAGTCTCACGGCAATTCATGAAAAAGTCACGAACTAAAATGGACTTAGGTTAAGGCAACAAAACCACTTTGTTAAATTAAGAAAAAACATCATGGTTAGGTTTAGGCTTAGGCAACAAATCCACGAATGGTTAGGTTTAGGCATGAAATCCATGATGGGTTAGGTTTAGGCAACAAAACTAACTCTTAGGTTAAGGCAACAACAAGGTGTTGAACACCAGTTTCCTGGTTAACAGTCTTGGTTGTTGCTTAGTCACGTGGATGCATTTCACGAATAACGCTCCTAATTGACTTTCCATTGGCTTTATTTTCATTCTGAGCAACACGGAAAAACAGACAGTTCGTGTCCCTGTATACGAACCAATAGATTCAATTTTGTCCCTATTTCACAAACTTCCATGAGACTACATGCATATCTACTGAGCTACTTCCAGTTAACTTACATAGTTACTAATTGGTAGAGTGATATGAGGTGCTCTAACAGATGAAGCTGTCGTTCAAATTGATCTTACATGCAGCTATATTTGTTGGTTGATATCCCAGTCAAGAACTTTAGAGGTGAATTCAATGCTGAGTGAAAAGCCTCTGTGACTCGTAGATACAGATGTCGCTCAAAATTTGCATTTAGATCCAATAGTTACATGCAAAACATGCAACTAATAAAATTACATTACATTGGCAACAGCAACAACTGTTTGTATGTTGTGGTTGCATGATTATTAAAGCTCACACTAATCTTTAAACATTATGTCTTTTAGGTTTAAAATCCATATTTTGGCCAATCATATTTTCATTTACAATGTTCAACCCAGAAAAATGATTACACCAGCAAACTCAGTACTGCAGCAACAGCAGCCAGTGCGAGACCATACACTGCAAAACACATCCTTGAGACTACGTGAGTGAAGAATGCTAAACAAATATCACTCGCTACCTGACCATAAATGTTAGGCTTCAACAAGGTGCTCTGACTGATGTTCTGTCCAGATGTGTGGTGCGCTGTGCTTCACATCAAGTTTCTCCTTGCATTTAATCGACAAATTACCATCATGCAACCTAGCTGAGAAATCACCAAGCCCCCAATTTATTGGTGAAACACTACAGAATAATGTCATCACATCAAAATGACTTACATGCTTTAATCATTTTTCATACTTCATACTCCTTAATTACAACGATTGGAGTGCATCAGCTGATGGTGATTACTTGAATACATAAACCCAACATAATAGTATCATAATGATGTCACATTGTTATTATTAATAGTTATTATATGTAAGGCTTATATACTATCCATTGGCTAATTATGGTAGGTCTGTGTGTGTGTGTGTGTGTGTGTGTGTGTGTGTGTGTGTGTGTGTGTGTGTGTGCGCGCGTGTGTGTGTCCTGGTGGAATCTCGTTAATAATGAAATTGGGGAACTAGTTAAATGGATGTGATTTCATCCCCCCCCCCCCCCCCCCATGTGGTGCATGAATTTATCTTCAACGTGCTCCGGCTGGCGTTGGAAGTAGTTCCGGTGGTTTAGCAGCCCGAGCGGAGCACAGAGGACCCGGGGATTCTTCGCGTTGTTGAGCGCAAACGCGAATTGCAGGGGGGGTCGAGTCCGCCCGTCATGACTGTGGAGCTGACCACGGCAGCGGTCAGCTCGACGCCCGCAGAGCGCCGCGCATGCAGCCAGACTGACAGCGTCTAACCACCGCTGGAGCTTTTGTCTGCAAAAGGGGGGGATTTTCCCAAGTAACAGAACAGGCTGTCTGGAGCTTCTGAACCAGAGTACAAAAAAAATAAAATAATCATTGTGCCGGTTCACATTTCCCCTACGACGGTGAGTAGTCTGCGCTGGAGAATGTTTGGATGTCGGTTTGTGACAGTGTAATGATTTACCGGGAAAGAAGTGTTAAGCTTCTGCTGCTTTTTACTCAGTAGGCAGGCAGGCTATGACAAGTCCGCTGCCTGTCACAGTACGCATGCATGCAGACACTGTGGCGTTAGTCTTTATCCCAAATGTTGTTGTCAGATAAAGTCAACTTAATATAAGTTTGCATTAGCATTCAGACAGCGGGGCTGTGAAGAAAGTGATGTTTTTTATTGAACAATTATGCAATAGTTTTTTCTCCACAGCTGAAAAACACTTTTGAAGTGATAACGGTGGAAAAGCTTATAGACAGACTCGAGGAGGAATGAGTGCCTATTGGCTGCAACGTAAATGCATGGAGAGGCAAATTTATCTTTTAAAGTAGTGAATCCTCTACAAAGTTGACTCCTCGATGGGTGTAAGGAAAAGTAGTAAGGTAAGAGAACAAATCTGTTCACTTGATTTACAGGAATTCAAGAGGTCTAATTAAACTATGTTCCATAGCTTGAAATATTCTATATAGTGTTTATATGTAAGCTTCAGCATAGGTGTTGATTTCTGAATGTATAGATGTATGAAGTATTTTATACAGTATGTAATTCATGCATGCATCATGTCATGTTGGGTGCTTATCAGCTGGCACACTATTACAGGATGTGTCATGTTTCAGTGGCTCCCCATGTTTTGTTCAGGACTATTTATAAAGAATTTTATAAATATTGTGTCGAAAGCAATTAACATTATTTACAGAATTGACAGTAACATGTGCTCCATATTAGATGCAGATTGGGCAAAATGGCTCATCTTTGAGTAAAAAATATCTTAGTATACTTGGTGCAGACAGGAGATACAGCAATTTGCCATAACTGCCCGCAAGTGCCTGTTTTTCCACAGTGCGTGCAGGTCTCTTTTATTGGCCGTTTTCAAATATAAGTGGAGTTTGTTGATGGTGCGGTTGTGCTAACCTACTATGGATTTATTTTCCAAAGGTTGCCTCAAATGGACAGGTATAGTCTGTTTCCATAACGGGGACTATACCCTCGCCTTAGAATGAACGGGGACCATCTTATACTGTAAAGGAGTCATTATCTTTCATCATGCTGCAGTTTGCAAGCCAACACTATACAAAAACACACAGACAAGGCGAGGTGTGTGTGTGTGTGTGTGTGTGTGTGTGTGTGTGTGTGTGTGTGTGTGTGTGTGTGTGTGTGTGTGTGTGTGTTTGTGGCGAACAGACTGAGGAAAACGTTTGAGAGAGTACACTGTTCATGATTTGGATGCGCCTCTAATTCCTATCAAGATGAGAGCTGTCTGAACAGATTTCTCTCATCATTATTTGCTCTGAGATTTACTTGCGCTTGTAAATGGTGTTGATTGAGGGTAATTTGGCTTTTTAATTGCCAAACAGCTGCCACACTCACTGCTGATTGCCATTGTAGACTTTTTCAGTAGATCACTCATAGGCCCCTAAATGCCTCATTAAAACGTTATGCATGAAACGTGAGGAGAAGGAACCCTCATAATGTTTTACTGATTTCTGTTTTATCATTGGAAAGGTCGTCACTATTATCGTCAATGTCAGCAAATGCATTGGTAAGAAGCGGGATTATTAGTGGCTTTTTAAAAATTGAATCAAGGGCTATTTGTGGATACACTACATGCATTTGCATTTCTTTGATAAAGAACAACTCGATATGCCAGCGTAAGGGATGTTAGTTTGTCAGAGACGTGACCATTTATTCCATTCTCTGCAGAAGACAATATCACACACACACACACACACACACACACACACACACACACACACACACACACACACACACACACACACACACACACACACACACACACACACACACACAGTCATTGCACATCTGGATCATCAGTGCAAAGCAGCACTTTGAGGAGTTTTTTCTTAATAATGTCTCAAGCAACTATACTACCTAACTTTGACATATGAAGTTTTGACAATATATTCCCTAAGTTAAAAAACTATTAGCTAAGATTGGAAATCCAACAAAAACATTAACTGCCTCTCTCAATAAGAGTAAAGTGAAAACATTCAAAATATAGAAAAAGTAATCCAGTGTAATAAGAGGCATGTGGAGTTAAGCCACTTAACATAGGCAACAACATTATTACACACACCAAAGGGCCAAAGTACCTGTAGGAAGACAATACAACACATGTTTCCTTCTCCAGTTCTTATCCGAGACACCTGGACCTATATTTATAAAATAACCAACGCCAAAATCTCTACGTGAGTCAAGTGTAAAAAAGGGGCGGCCTGGCATGCCAGGAATGACGCCTTGCAAACTTCAAAGGTGAAATGGAAGCATCTACAAAAATAATAATAGCTTTCAAAATACCTAAAAACAGTACAGTAACATAGTAATTCTAAAACATTATGCATTAAAGATTTACGACCAACAAAGGTACAGTACATTAGCAGCAATGTGAGTTAATTGGCAAATGAAACGTTGGTAAATAAAGATAGCCTAGGCTGCTCAATAAGATGAAATTCACAAATTCTAAACATAATCATTGAATTATAAATACAATTCACATATACAAAATCCAATTAGAAACTAAGAAATTAAGTAGATTTTTATCTCAGTTCCACTGGCTGGTATATGTATCATCATAGCTGTCAAGATATTATGTTGTTCCTGCATATCCATTATGAATTGTAATATATTATTTTTGTTTGACTTCATTAGTAATATGGGCAGCCATTCTTTATTCTCAGTGTCTGCCAAGAATGATATATATGATACATACACACATACATACATACATACATACATACATACATACATACATACATACATACATACATACATACATACATACATACATACAATCCATGCACACCCTTTTTTGGAGTTTATTCTATTTAAAAACTCAGCATGATTTAACGTTAGCTTGCAACATTCAGAAGTTTTTTTTTTTTTACATCTCAATGGCTTTGATGTGCGGAAAATGAAGATGTTTGTCTGTCTTAGCCACAGTGTTGATCCCTCTAAAGAGACTATAGGCTCACCTTTTCATACCGCTGCCATTATACAGAATCTGCGTTTAACCTTGGAAGGAAGATCTGTTTACTTAAGGACCTACTAAGTAAGATTATGCTTTTAGCAAACACTAACACCCACTCTCCTCCGTTGTATGGAATGATGCCTGCGAGCCTCTTCGTGTTCTACTGTTTATCATGAACACTTCCGCCAGAGCGGCGGTTGACAAACTGCCATGCTCTAAGATGGCTTGGCCACAGCTATTAAAAGAGATGAGGAAGAGGTATAATTTGCTTCAGCTCAAAGCCCTCTAATATCCCTCTGTAACTATCAGGCCACAACAACGTTACTAGGTCAACAGGTCATTTTAATTACTTCAGGTCACATCAATAATCAGCTGTTTAAATCATCATTTAGACAAAGTGATTATTTAAATGACCTGATATAAGAAGTAATTACCAGACCACTGCAAGTGAGTGGATGTGAAACCTTTCATCCCCAATCAGCTGTTCGTTAGTTCTTGATCTACCTTTTATATTGTACCATAGCAAACTCTTCTCATGCTTGGAAGGCGAAAAAAAAAAAAATCACAACGCATTAGAGCAGGCTTACTCTCCTTTTAAGTACCTTTAAGTTCTCTGAGTGCTCCCAGTCAGTGTGATTTCTGTCCTGTCCCCAGGAAAGTACACATCATTTGGATTCAAATGCAGCAAATCCTTTTATCTTGTCAAAATCCTCTTTGATTCCGTTCAGAAAGCGTTGCTGTGATTTGAAAGAGAAAGATGTAAAAGATAAGATGGGGGATGATCACTTTTAAAGGGCTGTCATTTGGATTGAATTCAGCAGAGGTGCTTCCAGCAACAAGAGTTCAGTGCAAAGCCTCCATTGTGAACCTGATGTAAAGTGTTGCTGCACTCTCCTGGTAACGTTTTAATGAGTAACAATTGTTAGCCAATTTGCATGTAAAACAATGTAATTATAAAGCATCAAAAGCTGTAATACTTCTAAAAAATGTAAATTACTCTCCATTATAAAGCGCAACAAAACCTAAGCCATGCCTCTGAGCCAGGGCCTCTAGGTTTTGGATGCTCGCTTCCATTATTAATGCTATTCACAAGCCAAACTTTTTAGTTTGGGCTCTTTAATCTATTTTTGCTGTAAATTAATGAATTTTTAAAGAGGACTAGTCCTCGCTGAATAGGGCTTGATGTGAAAATGTAGTTTGAGTCTTGGTGATGCAGTGCTATAGCCTCCTTTACTGTGCAAAGCATGAGTTCACAAACAGCATCCCATCCCTCTCTTGGGACCTTTCGTTGGGGGAGTTTGCCGAAATGCTGCATTCCTATGTTTTATTTATGACAAAATATGCCTTTTTAACTTCCTCTGTTGTCAGAATCTGGAATTGTGATAGCTTTTTCCTCGTCGGCAGTGGTAAGTCTTCAGGGTCGCTAACTTCCTCTACCTCGGCAGATGTTTTCAGGTGTTAACTTCTGTGTGGGCTTAGTGACTTCAATATTTTATTCTAGGCTTCGGGGATTCAGTGGAACCTGCTGATTTTTCTTGCCTTCTTTCAGGCCTGATAAAAATCGGTGTTTATCAGAAGTTTCTGTTTCATTTGAGATGCTGCTTGATTGACATGGTCAAGCGATCAGAAACCATTGATGAAGGTGTTTTGTCACTGATAAATGATGTCCTTTCTCTGAATTAGGCCTACCTATTTTTTCCCAATGTTATTTTTCCTTTAAAGCATTAGTTCGCCTGACCACTCGCTTTAAGGAGTAAGGCCACAAAACCGGATCTGAGTTTGAAACGGTGCATTGCATCAATGCTTCTCTGGGTCTCCTTTGAGAATAAGTAGACAGTATCAAACGATAATTGCTTAACCCAGCTCCATTGAGAGATGAGCGAGCAGCCACCATAAGGGCAGCTGATTTGCCTTGATATCTTATAATTGAACCTTTTCAGGGGTATGTTTTCTGGCGCTGAAGCAGAAAGTAATTAAGATGTTCAATACTGCTTTTTTGGACCTTTTCCTTCTCGCTTTGAATGGCCCACACTCCTAGACATGACAGCGCTCAGTATGCTTACAGACTTTCTTTTGACACATTAGCCTTACCGTTGCCAGGGCAGCCCTTCCCAGAAGCCCCCTCTGCTTTGCACACTCCGGGTGGGTATTTTGTCATTACTTCATTTTCCTCCGAAAATATTTTGATGCCTCTTTCTTTTGGCTTTCTCCCCCCCCTCTCCCACCCATCCCCCATCACTCCATTCAAAGTTCTCTATTAAAATGCAGAACTGTAAAGCCTCTCTCTCAGTCTAAAAGCCTGCAAGCAGCGGGGGACTGTTAGCTGTTAGTGATGCATACAGCTGAGTGAGTGCATCACAGCTACAAAGTCTAATGGGTGAATACATTCAATCACACACAGACCCTCAACTCTTTTAAAGGGACAATGTTCCCGTTCATGAAAGCCCCATCCTTAGTGCAGAGAGTGATGTATTTAAATTCTTTGGAGGAGAAAGATTTCTTGTTCATAAACATCCAAATCCTTGCTCTTCTTTTTTATATTAATGCTCGTAATCTTTTCTGGAAGTGCCAAGTAATAGATCAGAGCTTGCAAATGCCCAAGTTAACTTTTTAAGTGCTTCTCCATTTTGTCGGGTAGGAAATTAAAATCCCAGATGCCACATTTTCTCCTTCTTCTAATGTTAGCCAAATGTTTCTGAAATTGTATGTTCCCCCATGCACATTCATACTACAAGCTTTCAAACTATTTAATCAAACACTCCTACTTCTGTGTGATCAGCTGCCAGGATATCCCCTCCTCACTACCTTTATTTGCTCTACAGCTCTTTGAAATCTGCCTGGTTGGTAAAGTTTTTGATGTGTCCAGATCGATGATACAGAGTTGTATCTTGTGCGGATTTGTCCATTACTGTGCAGCAATTGTGTCATTTGGGTTTCTCTATGAGCCCCATTATCATTGTATTACAATTAGTTCTCTCTTGCCCTGTAGCAAGGATAAACTACGTTCAGCACTTTACTTTAAATTCATCTGTGCAGTTCTATTCCTAAACATGCATTTAATCACATATTTACGAATGAAAACAGAAACATTTTATTATATATGATAACATAATATCATAATAATAATAATAATAATAATAATAATATAGGCACTTGATAAGGATCTGAATTTGAGGATGATGTGGTCATCTCTGGCTACATTAGTGAAGTACGTGCAGTATACTGATAGACTGTATGGATGTTCCCAGTCCAAACATTTGTCCCTGAAATGCAACATTTTACCTAGAGGAACATCAACAAAGACCCAAACAGATGTATGGGTTACTTTCTTCTCTCTCACATATGGCTGTTGTCGTACACTCAGATAATCATGAACAATTACATGAGATGAGAGTTTAGCACTCAGCATCTATGCATACAAGACAATGCATTTCATAATAGCCCTAAGAAAGAAGAGATATACAGTGAGCTGTCTTCTCTGCAGTGATCATTTTTACTCCCCTGGTACCATGTGGGCCTCCGAGGCTGATGTGAAATCAGCATATATCAGACACAAAAGGCACAGTGCCGAGGTTAGCCCAGTCACTGTGGGACCAGTTGACTGAGTCGACTGGGTAATTGGTTGCGTCTACCCACCCAGCAGGAGCCCCTTCTCCCCAGAAGCGAAGTCATGCCCCTCCTCTTCTCCCTCTCCGCTCTCTTCTATTACTCATCATCCCAAAACGCCTCACCGGGCTAGCGGTGCAGAGCTACACCGTGCCGCCATGCAGCCAGCCCACGCTCCCAAACTTCTCGACAACAACAGCCGCGGCAGCACAGCAGGTCAGGGCTTGTGGCAGGCGGATTTGCAGCTTGAGCCTCCTTTTAATGAGGGGAAAATAAGTACTTGTTGTTATGTGTCTTGTGTGTCACCACCCCCAATCCCCACCTACCCGCCACCACTACAACTAGCAATGCTACCTTCCCTTCAGCGAGAAAAAAAAAAAAGGTGCACTAATTAAGATGGCTTCCTGGGATTTGGAAGAGGGGGGTTGGCTATGGCTTCTCCCGCTGTAGCAGGGCCTTGAGGAGGAGATGGGGGTGGTGTTGTGCAAAGGGCATATCTCTTTTCTCCGTTCATCTTCTCTTCCCGTAGTCACACTGCCTAGCTTGTTTGGCTTGATGAGTCTGCGTGCTAGACATTTATTTTTTCTGCTTGTAATTAAGCAAGGTTTTTTGCAGGAGCTGAGCACTTCCCTTCCTCGTCTTCATCCTTGTGTACTTGGCTCTTCAGAGGGATTGGTGGAAAGAGAGACAGTGAGTTGTGTTGCTGGTAGGCAGGCTCCTTGAAGTTCTCCCACCTTGATTATATACAGTGAGCATGAATGGAAGAGGCGTGGGCCAATAGGCTCTTTGTTGTTCAAGGACATGCGAAGGTTACTGCATGGGATGGTAGATGCAGGTTTAGATGTCGATTTTTGTATCCTTAGGAGGCTGAATCCATCCAGCCATTGTTAAGTATTCACTGGCATTGGCCCACTCTATACTCATCTCTTTCTCAGGTTTACCTGCATTTTTCTCAGAATGCAGGATGTTTATCTTGCAAAAGTACCAAGAACTTAAGGAGGCAATTTTCCTTGTAGAATCAGAGTGTGGTCTGAACGCAACATCTTCGCTCCAGTGATGAGTAACAGTTACATGACATTCTCAGTCCAGTAGTGACAAATCTACGAATGTTCTGTGACTGACTGGAGCACAGAACAATTGGTGAGTAATTTCACTCTAGTGTACCAAATGATCGTCTTTGGTTTTTTTTTCCTGAACCATGCTAAAAGTATTTCCAAAAGCCCCCACCACCAGAAGAAAAACGTTCTCTACTTACACGGGACACATTTTTAAGTTCAGCGCTGCTCTAAAAATAGCTACCAAATTAAAATGTTGGGGCTTTTCATTTCTTTCATCGTTTGTGTCTGTCTGAACAGGATCTGAGACGCTGGGGGAGTAGTGGGGGGTTGACAGGAGAGTGAGGCACGTCGAGAGTCGGAGAACGGGAACACGGTGCGGGGGGACTACACAGTAAGGGAAAGGGGACGAGCCTTTCGGCTCCTCTAGAGGGTTGGAATTCCTCCCGAGCGGTCGTCGTCTCCCCCCCCATTTGGCAGGCACTTGTGAAAACAATTCCCCAGCTTTTAGTCACTCTGCAGATCCAATTGCCATTTCCACTTTGGAGGGAACGCGAGCGAGAGGCAATCCAGATAGACAGAACACAGAGAGAGAAAGAGAGAAGAGTTTTAATCGGACTGGACAGATGCCGAGGCCTGTTGAGCGGTTCAGCGATATTAATATCTTATGAAGGCTGTCTGGCAGTGCAAGCTCACCGTCTTGTGTGGTTCTGTGTTTGTTCGTTGCAGCAGCGGCCATTGCAGCGGCTAAATGAAGAACTTGTGAGGATGCACGAGGGAAGGACTCTACCTTTCACTTCGGTGACTTCCCCAGATGCTTTGGCCCAAAGAAAGATGGAAAGGAATGGGAAGAGTAAGACCCTTAACTCATACCTAGCCTCCCATACTGCTATGCTTTTCACTGCGTAATTAATGGAATACAACTGTTTTTTTCTCTTATCCATAGAGCACATTGCAGATCATATAAGTGATGAACAATGGCAAAATATTTAGTTTTCCATTATACAAAGCAGCACTGTATGCAGAAAATAATGTGCAAGTTAACATCTGCATGTCACTGCCAAGTGTGCTTTCTGCTCCAGCTAGATGAATAGTCGTAGTAAACAAACCTCCTGCTCTTCCAGACTTGAGCCAAGGCTGCTGCACAGCACCCATCGAGTGAGCCAGCAGGAGATCCTCCATTCGCCAAGTCGCTGAACCTCTCACCCTTCCCTTTTTGACCCCTTCGAACTACAAGAGCCATGACCTCTGAGCTGGAGAGTAGCCTGACCTCAATGGACTGGCTCCCCCAGCTTAGCATGAGGGCAGCCATACAGAAGTCCGACGCGGGACACCACCACAGTCACCACCATGGACACCACCATCACGGCCTCCACCATCACGGGCACGGGCCCGGCAAGAAAGTCGTCCACCTGGACCCGGGAACAACGCTGGACCAGGAGGAAGCTGCGCAGCACCGAGACGGTAAACCGCCCTACAGCTACGCCAGCCTGATCACCTTTGCAATCAACGGCTCACCGCGCAAACGGATGACCCTCAGTGAGATCTACCAGTGGATCTGTGACAACTTCCCCTACTACCGAGAGGCGGGCAGCGGCTGGAAGGTAAGACCAGACAAGAGAGAAACACTTTGCAATATGTTGGCAAGCTTTGTAGGGTCAAGATTCTAGAGCTGGTCTCAGGTCTGTGTGTCGACATGTCTAATACCCTGTTAGATCCGGTTGGAGCAGAGTGCACTCCAGCTCTGACCTCGTGGTAACATAATCACAATCACTGTGGGAGAAAATATTGGAGGAAGGCAGTAGCTTTTATGCTTTTAAATGATAAATACTTTTTTGAATTTGATTTACAATTACTAAACTAGTCTTTGAAGCCTTTAAATTACTTTTATTTGTAATTCGTTTCTAAGAAATGAATGCTTAGGTCATTATTATTATATTGCTGCTGTTTATTTTTATTTTTTTACTCTTTCATAGCGTATACTTTGCTGGGGAGTGTGGTCTCTTTTGAAATTGTTATTTTATCGATGTTGTTTTTGGATAGCTTTTGTTTGTGTCGTGTTGCGTCCATTATGCCAGTTATACTTCCATAATAATACTACTGCAACTTAGTAATTCTGAATTAGAAACCTTTCGTTTTTGACGAAGCAGACGAAGCAGGTGACAACGATTATTTGTTTATATGTGCTCATCTTATTTCCATGTCATAGCTACTCAAAGTGCTTCTACCTTCCCATTCAACAAAAGCTGATTACAGGTCTTAATTTCAAGTTGAGTTATTTAAAACTTCCAAATGTTGAAACGTAACCCGGACTCAGATTCAACAAGCAGATTCTGATACTGGACTGATCAAATGCTATCAAAGCAAAACCCTTATTGCTGCTGCTCAAACTGCACACATCTGATCCAGTGGTCGACTGGAAGAGAGCACAGAAACCTTTTAGTGAACCAGCAATGATTGACAGATGCGTTTCGTCTCATTCAGACGACATTATTAAATCCTTATGTAAATGCGGCTATGCAAATCCTGGCTACTATGAACGGAAAGGTGGCCGTGTTATTGGAGAGAAATGAACAGATCCCTACGGTTGTGTCTTGGGGATTCTCTACCTTATTAGTGAAGAAGGGGAAGGATAGAGTCCTTCCACTGACACATCGTAAAGGCTGTCTGCAAACTATCAACCAATTCATCTCTCCGAGAACGACGACATCTTTCTTCTTCTCTCATTATTTCTCTCTCTCTTTCACTTTCCATCTTCATCTCCCATGCACTTGCACTCCACCAGCCTCCACCCTCTCTCCTCCTCCTCTCTTAGTCACTCACTCCTCTCCTCTCACAAACCTGTATTTGTTCGCCCGTCTATAATCTTCAACCAACCATTCCCTGAGCAGATATGCATGCCAGAAACGGAGACAAAAAGGTTATGATACAAGCCAGGTTGTGTTGGCAGAGCTTCTTAACTGCATGTAGGATTCAGTCAATTCGATTTCTGTTCGGAGAGAGAGGATGTGGGTTATTAAGACCATTCAGGGTTTCTCTCTCTGCAGCTCATGGCTGCCTTCTCCTGCTGGTTGTACCTGGGGCCAGGATGTTTTAGGATCCCATAATTACACCTTTGGATTCATTGATTAGTGTGTATGTGTGACTGCATTCAATTACCACCATTAAAGCACTGTACTGATGGTGTTGTGGCTATATATTCACATGTTCTGCATTTATCCACAATATCAGTGCAGAGAATTTGTTGCGAGATATATAACCCAAGGTTGTGTCGCTTTCCTGTTAGGCCAGGTCCATTTAAACAATACACAATAATATTCAGTATTTTATAGATTTTTTTATTTATTTTTTAAAGCACAACCCTCACTCAGTTTGTCCGTTCTGTTTTTTGCATCTGTTGTTACCAGTGAAACCTATACACTCTTACACAGATCTGTGGTGGAAAAAAAATAATTCACAACCACTGACTTATGCATGAACTGATATGTAAGAAGTCTGTAAAGTAAGAAATTTAGCAGCACTTCAAGGTGAAGCAAAAGTCCCATTCCATGTTAGGAAAAGCTGTAAACTTTTTGCTTCCTGGATGACCTGACTCAAAACAGTTGGGCTTGTTTCATACCAGCCACGGCCATCACAGGGAAAGTTACATAAGTCCGGTTCATTCCAGTTCAGGTGATTGCTGTCAGCTGTACACAGTGGGACACAGACACAGAGATTGTCTGGCTGCCACGTTCGGCAGACATGGTCGGCTCAAACGTTGCAAGTACACACTTGGAAAATTCGTGTTTTCTGAATGTACCAACTCAAGGCGAACACTTTTAGCTTTAGAAGGAAAAAAAATCTCATACGTGGTCCGTTGTGTTATCTCCTTCCCCCTCTACCAAACATGTGTGCAGACACACACACACACACACACACACACACACACACACACACACACACACACACACACACACACACACACACACACACACACACACACACACACACACACACACACACCCACAGAGAGACTCCCACTCAGGTAGGCAGTGTACGTGTGCAGTCTGCAGATTACACACAAGGAGCACAGCAGGAGAGGAGATGAGGGTGGGGGGAGTTGGAGAAGAGAGAGGAGACTGTCAGAGAGCAGAGGAGAGTTTTACTACCCAGCACACGCACTCCGTCTGCTCTGTATGATAATGTGAGAGGAGCGCAGGAACGACAGAGTTGAAACCAGGACACACACACACACACACACACACACACACACACACACGGCTTCCATCCTTAGAAATCACACGATTTACGTACACTGGTTGAACACCACAGTCTTTACTGCATGTGTTGCATCTACACATACACACACACACACACACACACACACACACACACACACACACACACACACACACACACACACACACACACACACACACACACACACACTTTCAAATGCTTTCCAAGGTCGTGAGATTTTTGTGTCTAAGCTGGAAATGAATATAGGGAGCTCTTTTCATCCAAGGAGTAATGATGAGCACCTTCCTCCAGAGCTGTCGAGGAGATTTAGAATCTGTAACAAAAAAAAACATGAAATTAGATAGCACACAAATGCGTTTGCCATTTGTTTATGGAGCTGGTTGACGCTCCCAAAAGCATCTCTGTTTTTAAAGCGAACGAATGGAGATACAGTATACTGGAGCAGGATGCAAACAGCGTTGCATCAGGCTGGTCGTGGAGTGGCTGTGGTATGATCACACTTGTTCTGTCAGGATTGAAGATGCTAAAAAAAACACAAAACGCCGTGGAGGAAGAAAAATGGAACTGATGTAGATGGGGGCTCTGAGTCAGAGTGCATCATTCCCGCATTATGTTTTATCACTGGAACAGCATCATCTCCCTCATGTTATCTTCACCAACCTTTCCCAATCTCTGTCTGGTCCTACACTGTGCACCGCTCTACTTTCCCATGCTCTCTGCAGCCCTCACGCAGCCCTCTCACACCCACGTGTCCCTCCACTTTAGGTTCCACTTTTACCACAATAGTGATGCAGTGGGAGACCAAAGCCAGGCAGGGGTTACTTATTTTTTGCTTTTGTCTTTGTCTCTTTTTCATCAGTTTGTCTGAATTGAAATTTGTTTTTGGTGTTTTGAGAATGTCATTTTTTTTTTAATCACATTACATTACATTACATTACAGTCATTTAGCAGACGCTTTTATCCAAAGCGACTTACAATCAGTAGTATATTACATATCATTCACCCATTCACACACTGATGACAGGCTACCATGCAAGGTGCCACCATCAGACTCTAACTAACATTCATGCAACATCCAGTCCACACCGATGGCAAGCCTTCGGGAGCAACTTGGGGTTAAGTGTCTTGCCCAAGGACACATCGACTGCCGAAGCCGGGTATCGAACCACCGACCCTCTGATTGGAGAACTACCTTGCTCTCCACTACGCCACATCCGCCCATGTGCAATCACAAGTGCAATCACTAACTCTTAAAAACTGACCTTCACCACCTGCCCTACAGTATTTTGTGTTTTATGTTTTTGTAATTAGCTTTCCTTTAGTGCTGTTATTTTTCACTATTTGTTTGACATTTTAAAGACTAAATGATGAATTGATTAAATGAAAAACTATGTAAGATTAATCCCTATTCAATGCTGCTCTATTTTATTCTATTCAAGGTGAATATAATGATGGGAAATGTTGGTCATTCAAAGCTCACCTCACAGTTATATTATCATTGAAATGCGAAGGCCTTCCCATTATTTACCGCTCGAGAAACACGGTCTAGACTTGTACCTTCACCGAATGGCGTGTTGCAGTCGGTGCTGCTTCCTGGCGACCCCCATCACCTCAGGCTAGCTCCCATGCAGCCAGGCTAATTGCCTGCGAATTAGCAAGGCCTAATGTGACGTTGTAAAGGGCAGTGCTACCGCTGTGGCCTTTGGCCTTTGGCTGAACACCACATGTCACAGACAATCAGTTGATATGAATCAGCACCGGGCCATTATTCTGCCTCCCATCCTCTCCTGCTTGCTCTGTGGGAGATCTGCGACTGTGCTCAGTGGAGATCGGCGCACAGTGTCATGTGTACTTACGTATGTGGAGAAAGGCTGTTGTCATTGGCTGCTGGGAGTCATTATATGTAGCTGCACCGGGGCTCCTGAGCTCGTGTCTTAAGAGCGCAACGGAAATTTCACCACAGCGCTTGTTGTGATTCCGCTTTGGGATAATCTGTGGAAAACACAGTGTGCATAGTGTGTGTCTCTACATCTACAGAAAATGATGCATGAGGAGCATGCCACGACTGTCGGTTTGTTTTCCTGAGGCTCTGTGTTGACCCCTTCGCCACTGGGTAACGCCTACAGAACTGTGTGTGTCTCAAGGTCAATGTCCCCTCCCTGACACTGCTATACATTTTAATTTACAATATCGATTCCATGTCCTTCAAATACTATTTTGACTTTGAAATGATGTTTAGTTAAACTCAGAGCTCATATCTGATAGCAATTTCTTTGGTTTCAGTGATTAAAAACAGCAAAAATTGCCGGAATACAACTTTACCGTAGCTTTTCATTACATTTCTGAAGTGTGTTTAAAAACAACTATGATAAAAGGAAAATTCAAACCTAAATACACATATGTTTATAAATATATATATATATATATATATATATATATATATATATATATACACACACACACACACACACACACACACACACACACACACACACACACACACACACACACACTCTCTCTCTCTCACACACACACACACACACACACAAACACATAATTCAACCTGTATGTGTAAGACTGCTTGTGCTGTTAATTACATACTAATCACTTATAGCCGTCTCAGTATTAAATTCTTAATTAAAAACAAGGAATTTCTCTTGCGATCTCCTCGAGCATTTGGCACCCATCCAGCTCCGCGTTTCACTCTCTAACCAGCCAAGCCTGTAGCACTCTCCATATGGCTAATAATAGGCTTAAGGCTGGTTTCCGTAGCACTCTGGAATGCAACAATTATACCACAGAATGAGCTTATTCTCTAGTCACTGGGTTTGTACCCCGCAAAGAGAGACGTGGGCCCATCTCTATTGTCAGATCCTAAATGACATCACAGTGTTTATAGAACAAAAGAGGGAAACTGTAGAAACTGTAGATGTTTGACAAAGTATTTTGATCTAACCAAGTCTGAACCAAAGCTGATCTTTGTCAGTGATGGTTAGTTGTGAACAATCTATTCTATTTTATCGTTTTTCAATTGAAAGACAATGGAAGTATGGAATAAATCCAAAAGCTATCTTAAATAGTACAAGAGTACTCTTTTCATAGTACAAATGTAAGTTTTATAAAGTAACAAAATCAATTTATCCTCTGTTTTGCTATTTCGCTTGTTTGTGCTCAGCGTCACTGCAGTCAAACATGAACAGTAATAATGTGAGTAAACTTTTACATGAAAACATCTAGTTATTTTGAAATCTTTCTCTATGCATGTAAAAACGACACGCCTCCACCCTAGCACTCTCAGGTCATTTTGGTAGAGATCACTGTCCACACTGAAACAAGTCAAAAATGTTTAGAATTCCTCTTCTTTATCCTCTTTGGGTTGCCAAACAACAAAAGGTGTGCGTCACAGCCGACAACGGCTAATGAGAGTGACAGAGACAGTTTTGATACTTTGCAATAATTAAACCTCTAAGCTCACAATTTGTTCATATTTTTTGATTCAGTAGTCAGACATCTAAGCTAACATAAAAGAGATAGGAACGATAAGTGTTCAACCAACCTGAACAGCATAGAGAACTGGAAAAGCAGGCTGTCAAACATTGGTAGAGCAGCAGAGTACAAGCAGGACACTCCTTCTCGTTCTCCTTCCACTCCTTCCTCCTTCCCTGCTCACTCGCCTCCGCTCCCAGAAAGCCGCTGACAGAAGCTGTCACTTCCCTGCATCGCTCTGCTTGACACAACCAGCAACAGGAAGTGTGCCACTGTGGCCTCTTGCTGCTCCGCAACCTAGTTTGGTCTCTGTGTTGTTTTTAAAACACTGTATTAAAATAGCAGCTGAAAGCATTTTGTCTTTCCAAATCAGTTGTGAGATGAGAAAGCCTACTGATGTGACACAAGGAGGATGGTAGCTAGTAGAGTCTGTCTAATGTTTGGCAGTTTAGGACAGGGGTTACCACCGTGGAGGTCGGGACACCCCAAAGGGTCGCAAGATGGGTACTTTTCTTTAATCTTTTCTTTTTATTGTGAAATACTGGATAGGTTTGCCACCTCAGGCCCCTGAGAACTATTCAAAAGAATCATTCCCAGAACAACACTGAGTTAAACTGCTTATGACCTTTTTTTTTTTATAGTGGTTGGAACAGTCCTTCTGAGCTGAGCCTGGAACAACTGCGACCACTAAGGTCTTGCTGGAGTATTTATCCTCTGGCAAGATAAAAGAAGGCAGGACCAGTGTGAGGATACATTGAAAATGCATTTGTTAAAGGCTTGGCGCAGCTCTTTGCAATAATTAAAGCAGGCCTTCCAAGGCATGTTGAAATGCATCGCTAGACTTATGTAACCTGCTCCGCAATGATTTAGCTAAATAAACACATGTTTTACTGTAGCGGGATGAATAGAGGATGTCTGGTTGGAATGATATACTGAATTTTAGTACCGATACCAGTATTGCAAATGCCTCTGATGCAACTTGAAATGCTAGACATGTATCAGCGAGTATGCGAGACTGCGAACCAATACGATATAATGTTATAATATGATTTATTAGCTCTGTTACGCTACACAGGAACAACATCAACAACACATGTCAGTCGCTACCCGATCCGTAAATCCTGCCCGATACCTCACATGTGCAAACTAGTCCTACACACCTGTGGTTAAACACACTCGTAATCCTTGTTTCTTCACTGGCATTGCAACATTGTGAACAAACAGAGCTAACCGCTAATATACAGAGGCTGCAATGAGTTACAATATGAGACGTTCAAGTTCTATTCAGTAAAAAATAGTGTTGGCCAATGATAAACTATAAAATCATTTTCAAATGTTATCTTGTAGAATTTCATTTTTTGATGAAAACTTGATGTTTTCACAGATATATAAAATCGATGTTATCGCTGTGGTATCAGAACGATACTCTGTCTGCAAGTTCAGGTATTGGTGTCGTGAAGAAAAAAATGGAAACGGAAAATCTCTAAATTTTAGTATGTTATTGTTTTGGAGCTTCATGCTAGATCTCCAGAGACAACAGCAATCCTTCTTCCACCTTGTCTGAGATGTCTTTGTGCCAGTCACACATACACACACACTTATGTACACACACACACACACACACACACAGACTTATGTACATACACACACACACACACACACACACACACACACACAGACTTATGTACATACACACACACACACACACCTATGTACACACTCACTCATGCCCTTTCTCTCCTCTTTCCATCCCACACAAACATATCCATAAGCAGATACAGGTACACTATTGCAGTACAACATGCGTATACACACTCATATTCACACTGATAAACAGGTGTGACAGGCGCATGCACAGATACACACCTGCCTACACACACACACACTTGTGCTCAGGTGGATGTGCAAGCAAAAACTGAACAAATCCTGTAAATACTCACAGCTGCACGCACACCCAGATGCAAGCACATGCAGCAGTGTACAAACACACACACACACACACCTCATCTTATAGACGACTTGTGTGAAGTACTTCAGTGAGGGAGTGAAGAGGGCGGGGAAGGGTCCATCAAATGGAATGAATATGTATGAGATGGAGTTTGAAGTAGTGACTTGTATCCAACCCTTCATTCCCACGGAGTGTCTGTCACTCCGTCACCATCAGGATATAATAAGGCATCTGAATGATGCTCAGAACCCAGGAGACTTTCACATCTAAGACACCTGTCCGCATGTGCTCGTACCCCCACGTTCCCTCTTCCAGCCGACTCCAGCGATTCTTCTTTGTGCCTCTTGCACCCCCCTCCTCCCACCTCCCAGCTCCTTCTCCTCTGCCTTACCTTCAAACTTTTACCACATTTTACCCTCTCTTTATGCACTGTATGAGTTCAGCTGAAAGTTAATAAAATCTCAATCCTCTCTCTTCTCTGAAAATATCCCCTCTTGCTATATTGTCCTTTCTTTTCTCTCTTTTTCTCCGCTTCTCAATCTCTTGTTCTGTGGGCTTAAAAGGATTTTATATATATATATATATATATATATACATATATATGACTCCACAATAAATCCATCTTGAAGGGCATGAGAAGCTCCTGAATACTGCTGTGTGGGTGTTTATTTGTATGTGCTCGTCAAACTCCATAGGCCTTCCACAGGTTAATATATCATGGTCAGCAAACGTTGTGCCCTTTGACCTCAGTATCCCTGCAGATGCACAGTTAAGGGATTCACACAAACACATACAGGCTCCTTTCTTACCTTGTAAATAACCGACTTCCAGCCTTTCTGTCACAGCTTGCCATGTCAAATTTGTGAATTCATTTTTTAAACAAAAATTTAAAGATATACTTTGTTCCAGCCTCTGAGGTTGGCAATCCCCAAAACCACAACGGACTATTTGTTTGAATAATTTCTTCCTTTGTTGCATTTGTCTTCAGCTTTAAAATCTAACATTATCATTTAAGTGCGATCTTGAGCCTTATACAATTTATTTTTACATTTTCAACAATCCTGAGTTTGATACCTCTGTTATTGGATTTTACTTTTCTGTATTTGTGTTTAAAGGCCTGTAAATTCTTAAATTATACAAAAGCCATACTGGAATAATGGCTGGGTCTGAAAGGAGAGAGAAACGTATCAATGTCTGTATCCAAAGGCTTGCAAGGCTAATTTAGTGTAATTTCATTTCATATAGCAGTTATTCCATTAGTACAATTACACAGTCATGTTGACTAAATGCTATCCATCTGTTTTTGTATGTGCATTTTCAATTTAAAAAACCCGAAAAAAAAAACCGAAAAAAGTTGAAAAACAGTTGTCTGAGATGGAAAAGTTGGTTCATCGATTAAAAACAAAAAGCAGCTTAGCAAATTGTGTTAAATTTGCTCTAATTTTGGATGGAAACTTGACCGCTGAGTAATTCATTTTAACGTGACCTGTTTATCGCACTTCACGATGTTAACTTACACACCAAAGCATTTCTAATGTTTTGGTTTTTTTGAGGGCTTTTACGCTTTTGTTTATCACAGAAATGTTTTTTTGGAGTCCTAGTGTTTGGGAGTCACTCCTTAAGTTTTTATGCTCACAGACTTGTACCTTTGAATGTTTTATCAAAGAACCAGATATCTCTCTAACGCAGCTGCTCACCTGATGAATCAACCAGGACAGTTGGATTGCTCTAATTATGAGTCACCTCAGAAATGTCTCAGCAGAAAAATTAATTCAACTCATTTTGTTTTGTATGGCTCAAAATCCCAAATCCCAAATTTTCTTCAGAGGGCTTTACTATCTTTACAGCATACCTTGCATCCGAGTAGGAAAAACTCCCCAGAAAAGGCATCATCACTGTTTTGTTGAAATGGGAGTGTTAAAGTGTTGTCTCCTTACTTGTGAAACTTTTCCAGAAGGTTTAGAGGAAATGCCATCTCGTGTTGCCCCTTTGTATTTAACTCAGCTACCATGACCCAAATCTTCCAAACCTACCCGCTTATATAACTTCAGCTTTCTCCGTGTGACCTGTTTCCTTGGCGTATGCACACACACACACACACACACACACACACACACACACACACACACACACACACACACACACACACACACACACACACACACACACACACACACACACACACACACACACACACATTCAGCAAGCTTCCTGCCTATGGCCAGAACATCCTTCTGGCTCCTTTAACTTGCACCCTATCTCATCTCTGCACACACACACACACACATATTTTTACCTCTTCGACCATTTCTGTCAAGCTTCAAACGTGGCGGTCTTTCTTTGATCACGCTTCTGACTGATCCACAAAAACATAAACACACAAACACACACACACACACAGTCTTACACTCCGTTCTTCTGTCTCTCCTCTCCACCCCGAAAGCAAGTTTCCAAAACCTGACTTTTTGTCACACATCACATTATATCACATTGCATTTTGTCAAAAAGTCATCCATGCTTATCAAGCCTGCCTTATATAACTAACCTCTTCAACACCAGGATGCTGCGCCCTACGTTAAGCAGCAGCAGCCACATACACTCATGAGCAGCATCTACTGTTGATACCACACATGCATGCAGAAAAGCCTTGTATCTAATAAGAACTGTGAAAAAACAGTAGTTTGACCTTATTTTTCTCCAACACAGCTCTTAATTTCCTGTCTCTAAAAATTTGCGGTGATGAAACTTTAATTAGATAATTATTAAAGGGTCATTAGTTCATTTTCATTATTCATTTTGACTGCAGAATTATGTTTTACAATATAATTATTTCACAACATTAGGATTCTTTTGAAATGCATGTATTACCCAAGACAATATGCATTTTAATATATAAGTTTTTCTTATAATACACATGCTTCTACAATTATTCATACATTATTGGAATCAAAGATGATATCCAATGGAAATATTGTCGTCTTGTTCGTCATATTGTACACTTTTCCCAAAATTCAGTGTGGCATATGTCTCAAGAAACTGTTGGAGAATTTAGAAATTGTAGATTAGTGTAGGTTCTTTAGGTTTGAACAAGCTATGCACAGCAAGAGTGGGAAATCAAAAGTGTTTATACTTGTTGTGAACTGGAACGCTCAAGGCAGAGTGAAAAGCATAGAGAGGAGGGAGTCGGGATAGTGTTTGAATATGGCGGTGACCGTGCACATCTTTAGACAGTCGCTTCTAGAAGACATCCAAAGTCTGGCACTTGACTGTACTCATGAAAAGTGACGTATAGTTGTGTTAAGAATAAACAAATAGAGAGAGGTTTAAACCCTGGCTCCTTTCTCACTTCCACACAGCTGGTGAATCCTGACATGAAGTGTGTGTGTGTGTGTGTGTGTGTGTGTGTGTGTGTGTGTGTGTGTGTGTGTGTGTGTGTGTGTGTGTGTGTGTGTGTGTGTGTGTGTGTGTGTGTGTGTGTGTGTGTGTTAAGCTTAAGGCTTTGTATACAAAGATTGGTTGTGCATAAAAAAAAACAGGAACACATTGCTGATTTTGTCATGAGTTCGGCTTTACTGCTAAATACTGCTATATAGAAGGCAACAATGATTTAATCCATTTAGAGATATATTCCTGCAGTGGAAAAATCAAGTGTTTATAAAAAGAGACTTATAGAGTTGGACCGGTTGACGAATGTCCTTCTTACATTTCAGACATGATGCCTGCGACTGTGTGATCCATCAGCTACTGGGCAGGAATGGCGTGGCCTCATCCCGGCCCAATAAACTCATTAATCAGGCAGGGTGAGGACTGGGAGGAAGGAGGACTCAGCAGTGAATCTCATTATCTTACCTCACAGCACTGCTAATCAGTACATTTATTGATGATGTCTATTCCCATTCAGTGAGGGCATATTACTGTTAACATGCAGGAAAAGAAGGCATTGTATCCAGTATGTGCACACAAGCAGGCTCAGACTGATGCTCTCCAGGAGGAAGGGCTCCCTTCTCGCTACACAATCATACACACAAAGGCACACACACACACACACACACACACACACACACACACACACACACACACACACACACACACACACACACACACACACACACACACACACACAGTTTCCTTCACGAACATGTTCGCCCTTGAAGCTATGTGAGTGGTGAAATTGTGGTAGGTTAGTTTTTTTTCCCTTTATGTTCCGTTTTTTGTGTCATTGACTTGTGTATGGACGTCATGCTACAAAGGTTTCTTGCAGAACATTATAAAAAAGGAAATGGTCATAATGTTTATATTAGAAATAATCTTACAGTAAATTGAAGTTATATATTATATCCAAATCGAATTGAACGGATACAATTCTAGGTGTTTTGTAATATACAAAGTCTGGGTTATATTGACAAAAAGAAATTTCACGATCATTTTGACAAAAAAGCTCAACTGAGCCCAACATGTATTGATGTAATGTTGAAAGTATTTTGTTGGTGACAATTGGAGCTTTAAGGAGATAATTGACAGGAACATTTTGAGATTAGAGCAGCTGGTCTACAAGGCTTCAGATAAAATTTTTGTCACCGTCCCAAACATCATTTCAACCGCTCTGAGTAAACCATCAAAAAATCGAAATGTTTATCTTTTACTTAAACTGTGTAATTAACGCGCTGTTCCGAACTGCAACTTCTCAACAGTGGTCCGTTACACCACTAGTATTCTGGCATTTCAATGGGTTTGTGTTAAATGGCTATATTTGTGGATTACCCAATTTACAGGACACGCTGTTGAGAAAAAACAACTCCCGAAAGCATCCTAGTAATGAAAAATATATAAAAAATTATCTATTTTCTATAAGGGGATTGAAAATATTTCCATGCAGTGTGGAAAATGTTCACCAAACTTAATGACATGAACAAATGCCAACAAAGGCCAATATGAGAATTTAAAGGGGAAATTGCGGGTGCAAAGTACGAAATACACAGGGTTGTGCATTGCAGGTAATGCACAGGTGTGCAAAAACTGCTCGGGTAATAAAAATGAGTGTAAATAGAGGTTTGCAAGTAAGACGGGCTGGCTGTTGAAGGGACGATTGGACTCGATGTTAATGATCCAACGCCTCCTCCCAAAGGAAAGTTTCTGGAACAGATGGTTGCCTTTTGTGTGCCGAGCCGCTGGCAGTCCTTCTTGCCATTTTCACCTACCGACTGTCAAACGTTTCCTTGATGGACGGCCGCATACAGCCAGTGACCCGCTAAGTAGAGCAGCCAGTAAAAAAGCTCAAGAGGCAGAGGTGGACCAGGCCGTTCTGGTATGCTAGAGACGGAGAGAGAGAGAGAGAGAGAGAGAGAGAGAGAGAGGGTTGGTTATTGTAGGAGAAACAAAGCCGGTATAGAGCAGTGAGCGCTCAGGAGAAAGAGCAGAGAAATACCTCCCATCCCTCTGTCTTCTCCCCTCCTCCTCTTCCTCCTCCTCCTCCTCCTCCCCTCCTCCTCCTCCCCAGTGGTATTAATTAGCAGCAGCAGATGAGAGGAGAGCGGGAGCCTGAAGGGAGAACAGGTTCATGTCAGGTTAGCCTGCGCTGCTGTGAGCCCTCTCTCTCCCTCTCTCCCCCTCTCTCTCACTCTCTCTCTCTCTCTCTCTCTCTCTCTCTCTTCCTTTACTTCTTTTCACATGTACACAACACACACAAACAATAGGAAGTGTTACAGATTGTGGAAATGTCGAGTTCCCTTCATTAGGGCCAGAACTATGAATTTGTTATTGTACAACAGAGTGTTGCAGTTCTGCTTGAGCTTCCATGAAGCCCAATATAGCACCCTGTTTTAGCTTGAACACGACCCCTTCACATATCCGAAACTGCATTCAACCCCAGAGCACTCCATCCTGGGACCTCTGACACTCACCCCCCTCCTCCTCACAGCTCTGACAAATTGTTGCCCCAGACTCCTTCTGTGCTGCCGCCTGTCTACATTGAATGTGCTTCAACCACCTTTTACAGTGGCCAGTTTTGGGTGTGTCCGACGGAACAGATGCGCTGTAGTTTGGATCAGAACGTCTGTCTACATCCGCAGCTTAAAGGCTCGCATTTCACTCGGCACAACAGTGGAAAGAGGAAGACTGCTTTACTGTCACTAAAGGCCAAGAAAGAGGCCCAGAGCCAGAATAAGCCGTAGCTAACGTCAGATACAGCAGAGGCTATGGAGAGTGGCGGGATAATGTGTGTAATGTGTGCTGATTTGCAATCATTTGGTGAAGAAGACATTTTATTTTTACCTTTCCTTTTTAATTATCTTGTGACCCCTCAGATAATACCACGGGTATTTATCGATACCACTGGTAAAGGGACAGAATATCCAGTCCCTCTCTCTGGAAAAAAGGCAAATAAGTGCTGTTGGAATGAACATAGACTGGGACCAGAATCAGTTGACCTAAAATGTATTTTACTTGTTAGAAACATTTTATTTGTTGTTAAGTGTTAAGTTACTCCAACAAATGTTTTATTATCCTAATCCTTCTTCTCTCTTGCCATTTTTCTCCCCCTTCCCTTCTCTCCTTCTCTCTCTCTGTCTCTCCCTGCAGAATTCTATACGACACAACCTGTCCTTGAACAAGTGTTTTCTCAAAGTGCCTCGCTCCAAAGATGACCCTGGAAAAGTAAGTATTTCCCGAACAATGCAATGCGACTGAAAAGCTCAGCTTGAAATAATGTGCGGCACACAGTGAAAAAACAAGCCTATTTAAGCGGGCTTACAAAAATGCGGCAACAGCGATTACTGTTCATGTGTTTAGTCGACCTTGTGCGGCAAACATTTGTCCATAAGTGCTCCCAAAGACCACACTCACCTGTTCTGATTCTTTCTCACACATGCAGAGTGTCTGAACTTAAAAGGCAATTCGTACCTCCATAACCACCTGAATGCCTAATGCCGCTTCCTCGGTTTTCTGCGGCTCTTCCGATATTGATTCTGCCAAGTAATAATGTGGTACAGGGAGTAATGAATAATAAGTATATGTAGGTACACTCCTTCAGATGCGCGGCTGTTCACGCATCTGTTATGCTTTATTAGGCCCTGTTTCTCTCTTGCACACAAACACACACACGCACACAATCAGAAGAGGCATTGATATGTTTCACCACTGCTACTGCTGTGGTTAGGAAGCAGAGTTGCCGCGGCGACTTTAGCAGCATTGGTTTGAAAACAACAATTTGTCAACTCCTTGTTGGTGCTGAATCGAAGGAATCAATCAGATGGAGAAAGTATATAATTACAGTTGATCAGCAAAGCTTGCCCTTACAAGATTTTTTAAAGAGTTCAAAAGTCTGCTTTTCAACTCATCCCAGGGCTAATGTGAGAAGCAATCCAGCACTTTTTACAAAAAACTGACAAGCCCAAACTTTTCATTGTGCGCTCCAAACTCATTTTGTTTTGGGGGGGAGTTTCTCCAGACTGCTGGGATTTTGGAGCCATTGAAAAATGAATAAGGGGGAAGAAGGTTTGAATAATTCAAACAGAATCCTAGGGCTTGAGTGGAGGCCTATAGTCTGCGAAGACACAAAGAGAGCGGCTCCCCCCTGATTAGCCCGACTTGGACCTGACCAGCACCTTAATTCACACCGTGGATCGAAGTGGTCGATACCTCGGCTACACATCTGTGTGTGTAGAGAAGTTGAATGTGCGAGCTCTGTGTTTGAAGCCATAGAGAGAGGGGAGAAGCTAAATCATGCATGTGCTAACGTTAATTGGCTGTGTACTGCTCACTGATGTGGGACTGAGAGACAGGGGGAGGAGAAGAGGCAAGGATGGGGGAGGAGGGGGATGAGCCGAGATGAGCCGTGTGTGTGTGTGTGTGTGTGTGTGTGTGTGTGTGTGTGTGTGTGTGTGTGTGTGTGTGTGTGTGTGTGTGTGTGTGTGTGTGTGTGTGTGTGTGTGTGTGTGTGGCCTAGATGAACATCCTGAATTTTGTCTGCAGCTTTGGACCTCCCTGGGAGGACAGAGGGAAAATAAAAATGGGGAGAAAAAAACAGACCAGCAGGAAATCAAGGACCTAAAAGCAACTGATTTCCTGCGCTCTCATTGATTGCCTTTATTTTGGAGTCTGCTGTGTTTTTAACATTGTGTTTCCGAAGGATTGCAGTGGATTTTCTGGGGAAGCGAAGCAGGAGTGTGCACCACAGGAAAACTAAACCGAGAGAAAACTGATTGGATAGAGAAGTGGAATAAATTAGTATTGTGTTGAGTGACTGGTTAAGATGCTCCAAAGATTTGGAAGATCTATTGTGTCCACAGCTTTGAAACTTTTAAATGACGTGATTCTTGTTCTTCACATACATTGTTAGGTTTGGTTTCATATTAATTGTTTGTATAATTGTGCAATTTGAAGGTTTCATTTTACATTTGTTGACTGTATTTTTGGTAAACTTATGGCAGGCTGCTTATTTATTCATTGATCAGCTAGACACAGATTTATTTTATTAGTGGTTATCTGTTGTCTTAGTATGTTGCCTGCTGTGACCCGTCTATCTGACCTGTGTCTCTCTTGCTATTTGTCACTGTACATGGGCAACCAAATTAGTTTACCATCTGCAGATCAATGAAGTGAACGATAGAGGTGGGATGCAACGATTTACATTTACTTAAGCATCGTATTTAAAGGAAGTTTTGAGTTACAGATCTCTGTTTTCACATTCAAAACTTAACTTTATCTTCTTATCTCCCTTATCATATCAGTTTATCTACTTTGTCGAGATAAAATATAATTTGCTGTAGTACTGCCCACCAGAACAATTAAATTGGTCGACCTTCACCACCTGTAGGTTTAGGTGGTCCTACACCAATAAAATATTAATTCCTTTTTATAAGTCATTATTTAAGGACTTTAATTTCCACCACTGACTCTGTATTAAAGTAAAATAGAAGAAAGGAATATGAGAGAGCAATCAAAAGCATTGGAGAAATATAGAAGCAGAGCGTCTTCCATCAAACACAAAACTTGACTCTTTGTTTTATTGGGGTCACTCTCCAGGGTTCGTACTGGGCCATAGACACCAATCCTAAAGAAGACACAGTACCCAGCAGGCCAAAGAAGAGACCGCGCTCTGGAGAGAGGGTGAGTACTTTCATTATGCTTTATAAAATCCTCCTTTTAACACTAAAGCTTGTTGTTTAATAAAACTATAATGTGGCAGTACGGTGCTCAGTTGGTATAGAACTGACTTCTAAAAAAGAAAGACTTAAAAATAAATTAAGTATGTGAGGTTTTTGCTGCCGAAGAACAATTATCTCACCTTCCTCTGTTAGTTTCCATTTTTGAAAATTATTTATTTACACCAGTTGAAGCTCGCTGACATCAAAGTGGCAAAGGATGTAGCTGTATGAGAAGGCCCGTGGTCAGAAAAAACAAGAGAGTGAGAAAGGGCAAGGCAAGTTTATTTATATAGCACATTTCAGCAACAAGGCAATTCTAAGCACTTTACATTAAACAAGTGCAAAATAACCACATTATGAAAAGGACATTTAAACTAAAACATCCATTTAAGAGAGAATAGAAAATAAGAACAAGAGAAAATGGAATAATAATAAACGTTACAGTGTAGTGTAAGAATTGATTTATTTAAAGGCAGCAGCAAAGAGAAAAAGTCTTCAGCCTTGATTTGAGGCTGCTCCAGTCAACTGAGATGCTACAGTAATGTTTGTGTGGGAACAGACTTCCAATCT
This sequence comes from Anoplopoma fimbria, assembly GCF_027596085.1. NCBI lineage: Eukaryota > Metazoa > Chordata > Actinopteri > Perciformes > Anoplopomatidae > Anoplopoma > Anoplopoma fimbria. The sequence continues at coordinate 10,050,818 of NC_072460.1, read as the reverse complement.
TTTTTTCCCTTTTCCCCTACTATAATGATGCTGAGATAGACCAGCAGGCAAACAAGGTGCCTTTTAAGCAAAAACCTAAGAGTCTACAGCCAAGCTGGCGGCTCTGTGTGGTGTGATGACACAGTTTTGGTAATTGCTTCTGCATCACGGCTGAAAAGAGTCTGTGATTACATGCTAAATCAGAGATACCAAGTGAAAAAGCCTAGAGGATTAGATGACAGGGGAACGTATGGTTTAGAGATGACATAACCACTCACGACTCCAGGCTTCATATATTGATACTGTGCAGTTTTTGTGTTGAACAACAATAAAGCTACTTCCGTGGTCAGCTACCTACCTGACTGCGGTACAAATAAATCTCTCTTACTGTGTGTTGTGCTTGTTTGGATGATCTCCATTAGTCTAATGGTCCACCAGAAAAAGTCAGACTTTGAATAGGGTGGTGTAATTATGATTATACAAAGACACAAAAGTAGCAAAGATCTCAATTACATGGAAACACCTTTTTCCTTGGTTTAGTTGAACAGGCAGGGTTATCTGTGACACCAGATTTGCTTTGTGTCATTGATATTGACCCTCTTATTACTGAACCTTCTAAGCTAGAAAATGTCCCTGTGTCTGATAGACATACGTCTCCAGCAAATGTGCCAGTTTTTATGTACCTGGGGCCATATGAGAACCAGAGCTTATAGTTTCAATTAAACATGTCACCACCATATGTTGTATGTACATGTTAACCACATGGCTGCTGGATTTCCAAAGATACAGCAGGAAAAAACTACAGAATAGTCTAAATGAAAAAGTATTGCAGGTCTAGTATCATCTCTGTCAGCCATACAACTCTTTTGTTTCAACTATGAATGTCTCTGTATAATTTGTATGATACAGTAGTGGAGTTTTACAGCTGATAAGCATGGTCATAACTAGACGGCTCAGCCTTTGCCATGTTGAGACCCGTGTGGAGTCAATCCCTCAATATGCTCTGAATTTGGAGTTTAGCACCATAAAAAATGCTGCTGTAGCGTTTAGCAACTCACCAAGACTTTGATGGTTAAAGTAGCTGCTGGCATTATATTGCTACACCTGCGGGGTTGACATGACCAAACGCTCTGCAGAAGGTACTCAGAGATAGTATAAATAGAACATGTAAATCTGTAATTAGATGATGTTATGATAAGTCATCACATCATATCAAAATCCCCTATCAACGCTAAACTTCAGGTAGCATGACAATCCTTCCTTCAGCAAGGTTGAACAACCAATTGAGCAACCATATCAAATGGGAGTTTTTAATTCTAGTATGTAGATACCAATCAGTTTTTTTTTAATCATTGCGTACTGTATCCAGCTTCAGCTTTTTCTGAACGTACAGCTGAATATATTTGTTGTTGCATTAAAAACCTGCAGTCTTTCATCATGGTCCCGCACAGCTGGTTGTCTCCCTTCTTTTTCTCATCCTGTGTCTCCGTAACTCTTTGTGTATCTTGATCATTATCTTTCTGTGCGTCTGTTTGTCCGCCACTCTTTTCCTCTGTCTCTCCCTCTCTGTCTGTATCACCGCTTCAGCCGTCTCCTCTCCAGGGAACTCGGGCAGGCGTGGCGCAGCAAAGTGCACAATCACAGTTGCTTATTGGGGGGGGGGCGACGACAAAAGAAAGGATGCAGAAAAAAAGAGACATCAAGGTAGAGAGCAGAGAGGAAAATCAAGCTGCGAGGGAAAGGAAGGATAAAAAAGTAAGCGGAGTAGGAGGGAGAGTATTCTAGGCTTGTGTTCCAGTTAATTACCACGAAAGGCCCCGGGGCTGCCATTAGACATATTTTCTTCACCGTTTTTTTTATTGTTTTTATTACAAACATTAATTAATTCAGAGCCTTGTCATCTCGTCTTACATGGATGGGCCCTTCGACCCCTTTTTCTTACGCCTCACTTGCGCTGCTGGCAGACACACCGTGGGCTGTCACATGGGCTAAGGAGAAACAGGGAGGTTTTAAGTGCTAGGAAATATAGCAGTAGTTACTTTCTGAAAAATAAATGGCTAAAAACGCGGTACTGTTTTCATTAGGGTTTTGTTGCACCTAGGCTACACTGTCAAAGTCTTTTAACGTCTCCTGATGCGACGGTTGTGCAAATGAAAAGATTTGAAGTTGGCAGCAAGGCTAAACGGCAGCTGCATAAATGCATTGTATAAATGTGTCGACAGGCAGTGTAGACTTAGTTTAGTAGCTGCGTCTCCAGTGCCCTCAGCATAATCACTCTCTTTCATTTCCTGTATGCCTCTCTGTCTGTCTGCCTGTCTGCCGCTCCGTCACCACTCAATTATCTCCCTACCTATTCTTCCCTTTTTTTCGCTCCCCTTCTTCCACAAGCCTTCCTCACTCCTCTCTTCACCTCTCCGTTGTCTTCTTTTTTAAGTGCCTCCACCAGGGAACCGACAACCCGTTTCACTGGGAGTTTATCATAAATTAAAGATTGCATTGTTACCAACCAATCCTCTTACTGTAAGCAGTTTGGGAAGGCAGGCAAGCTGTCTTGAACCCTGAAAGGAGTCAGACAAGGAAAAAAAATATTGTCCTCATTTTTATTTGTATATTTTTTCCACTTTGCGGGCATCAATTTAGCCCCTCATCGATCTTTGAACAGTTCCTCCTATCCCCACACTCAGTTAACTCTACTTTAGCTCTTTGTGAGGACAACAGAAAATGAACTGCTGATGAATCCATTTTAGGTACTTGAATAATGTATTAGGTGCGAGTGATTTATCAACTTTCAGGCTGTTTAACTGTTCTGCCATTTAAATGAAGTTCGCCTCGACTGGTTCACATAGTTGGAGCGAGGGGCGTGGCAGCAATTCAGGAGGCTCAGAACAGACTCAGGAATTTGCAGCTTTAGAAATTTCTTATAACATTTGTCAAATTAAAGTTCCTTCATAATTTCTACTGTCCCAATCAGCTGTGACTACTAACAATAGCCATGTTTTTTGTGTGTTCATAATAATAGTTTTAGGGGAGTGGCTTTGGTGGGACGCTTCAAGGGATGGGATGTCACCTTCTCGCTAGATTTAGCGGCTTTTGTAGCTATTGCTGCTAGCTACTTTCATTGCAAAAGAGTCAGCAACACTGTTTTTTTTTACGTTTGGATACTTTTAAAATCTAGCATACTGTTGGTAGTTTCTCAAGATTATCAACCATAGCTTTAAAGTGTAAATGAAAAAAAAATGCATGCCTATTCAAATTGGCTTGCACCATATGAGTATAAAGGAAAAAGAGAATACTACCTGCTCTAACATACATTGCTTACTTTTTTCACACTTGTGCTTTCCTACTTTGACATGTCAAAATGTCTTCTGTGAGAAAAGCCTATATAAAGCCTATAGATTGATTTGGTGTCTCCATCCTTGTTCTCAGTCCTCTGTCCTCTACTTTCAGGCATCAACTCCTTACAGCCTGGAGTCTGAGTCTCTGAGAATGGACTGCATCATGTCAGGAGGGGCGTCCCCCACTCTGGCCATCAACGCTGTAACCAACAAGGTACGACACCAGCTACTCACTTATGATAGTTTGCTTCAAGCAATGTCTAATTCACCAGTCTTCAGTAAAAACAAAACACGGCATCAAAGCAGGTTAAAAAATGTATTCAGCGACACAAGTCGCAATTATTTCCTTTTATCTAATACTGCATTGGTCAGCAGTAAGAACGTAAATCCCAACCTGCTTGCTTTTAAACTGCTTAGTACTGTATTCCTGATTGGTTTGAAAGCATGTCATGCTAAAAACTTCTTATGTAAAACAAAACTAGCATTATTATTTTTTTACTGTTGACTGCAGGGCTCAAATGATTAGTCAAATAATGAGTTAATTAACAGAAGATTAATTGGCAGCTATTTTGATAATGTATTAATCTTTTTAGTATTTTTTCAAACAACAATGCCAAACATTTCCTGGGCACAGCCACTCAAATGTGAAGATGTGATGCTTTTTCTTTGTCATTTCTTTGTCATAGTGTTTTGGTTTTCCTGTTCTTCAATTTAAAAAGACTATTGCAATACATCCCATTTCGGTCCTGGGAGTTGTGATTGGAAGATTTCAGTATTTTCTGACATTTTATATAAAAAAACAATCAGTCAAACAAGAAAATAAATGGCAGATTGATCAATAATGAATTTATCATTAGTCTCAACAAGAGTTTAATTTGTGGGAAGCCACGGTAATTTACATTTCACATTATGAACTGTTTTTTGAGAAAATATACCTGGCTTTAAAATTGTAACTCCGTGCCTTAAAGGTTGTTTTATATTTCTCAGCTGGAAGTAGAAATACAATTGCTACTTATAGATGAAAAGAAGGTAAGTCATTAAATAGATCCTGTTGTTAAACACAGTGAGGATGCATGACTAAACAGTGATTGTACAGTTCAGTGAATCCTGTGTGATTTCAGTAGTATGTTGTTACTGTTGATGTTATATTCAGGGAAGTATTTTTATAATTTAGCCACTCGCACAGTGACATGAGTTCATAAGGGCTCTGGACCGTTTCAGGATCCACTAATATTACATTCAGAACTTTTGAATAGTTGAAAAAGAAGAAAGAAAAAGGTTACTTAGTGGCCCTTTAAGTCTAATGAATATTTATGTCTTAAAGATGTGTAATGATGATTCTTAACAAATGAATTAGTCAATAAATTTGTTGTTCTAATTGTTCTTGCAGATTAGAAGAATGTGTTGAAGTTTCAATAATTATTACTAACTGAATATCAGATGTACTTGCAGCAGAATGAGTCTTACAGGTCAAACTATAATAGTGGTCGCACACATCCAAAGACCGTTTTACAGGCTCTCGCTTTCACACGCAACCTTATGAACTGAAACACACACACACACACACACACACACACACACACACACACACACACACACACACACACACACACACACACACACACACACACACACAAACGCTGACTAAAAAGCTGAACTGGGTGTGACCGTCTGTATGAGGGTCAGAGATCAAGCAGCGACTGGTGACCTCTGACGCCTGTCTGATCTTCCACACACGCACACACACACACACACATACACAAACAAACAGAATGATGATGTGTGGTGCGTGACCTCTTCGTCTGACCCCGACCAAAGAGGAAATTTGTCCCACAGCAGCAACTCACATAACTCTTGAGGGTTTGGTCCAGACGTGATGTGAAGGTCTGGACTTGACAGCTTATTCCAGTTCGCCTTTCTTTTCGCACATTTTGACTCATACTTCCAATAATTTATCAAAATACAATACTTTTATCACAGATTATTAATGCTCTGTTAATTAAAAATTATTTGATCACCATCATTATTTAGCCTTGCTTTTGTAATGTGAAAAGTTGCTGATGTTTGTACTTTTAGGTTTGCCTGGTTTGGGATTTTGGTAAACTTGTTAAAGGTATTTTTAATTCATTTTCACATCACATTTTGCACCCTTATAGTTTAAACAATGCTATAATTGCATTTCTTGCTAACTCTCCTGATTCCATTGCACTCTCCCGGTTTTCTCACAGGGTAACAATTCTCCCGTATTTGTCCTGAATGATACTGAACAGCACGTATAAACCCTATAAGTCTACTATTTCCACTCAGACAACTATGCAGCTACTCGCACGCCCGCTTGCACCTCGTCCTCAGTGAGTGAGAAATGGAGTGAGAAATGGAGAGTACTAAGAGAAAGAATTACTCAAGCATATTTCAGACATCCTGGAAAGAAGAATTCTGGTTTCAAAGGAATGGGGCATTCATTTTGTCAATCTGCCCTGTTGGTGGACTTATTATTTTGTTATTGTTTAAAAGTCACCAGAATGTAGGAAACAAAACAAACAAAAATTCTCAAGGTTGGAAAGCAAAACTGTTTTATTAGATCCACAGACATACAAAGTCTTTAAAATGTGGCAACAGAAAGTGAGAGGTGGGCATCACTAACGGCCACGGAGATCAGCATCAAGTGATTATTGTTTTCCCAGACAGTTTGGTGTAATTTACCTCATGCATGTCAGTTTGCACGTATTCTGTTTTACCCAAGGGAAGATTAAAACTTGATTCGTCTCAGCCATCACTATACATTTTGAAAAAAAAAAGATTCAGAGCAGGGAGAGAATAACCTTGATGATAATGATGCCGATGCCAACGTCAATGATGTCCGCCCACATCCAGACAGGTGGCGTCCTGCAGGCACAGCAGCGCATCAGAGCCTCTTTAATAACACATTTGCACACAAATTTTCTGTTTGCTTTGGAGAGTGCCTGTTCTTCTGAAAAATACATTCCTATAAGATGATAGTAAGAGCTTAGGATAACTGAAAATATTTTCCTCGAGCAAGATCGTTAAAGTCATCATCAATTTAATTCATATATTTGAACGTTTTACATGAAATTTGAAATTCCTACAAAAACGTGAAACCTTTCTAGAGACACCATGAGGTGTTTGATAATTATCATTTTTTCCTGTATAATATGTATAGATATAGACTTCAAATGTTCTCATAAATCACATAATTATTTCTTTGTTACTACAGTAACACAGCAAGTAGAATTACATATTCACTCAGATGTCACCAAATACACCAAAACAGAGAACGATTAACACTTAAGGAAACTGACTTTTGAAAATGCTTATTTTTTTCCACTACAAAAACATCTACAGGGTAGAGCACAGCCCGAGAGAGCCTTTACTGTTTTCTAACCCGGAGGCTATTATTTCACATTTGTCTATACAATTAAATGTAGCCTGGAGGTAATGCTGGCGCTCAGCTTCACAAGTACTGGCAGTCAAAGAAAAACAACAAAAACATGATTCAACATAATCCTGAGGCATTTCTTTTAAAAGCGTTGTGATCTGTCACCACAAGACCATATACAGTACACTTCCTCTGAATCTGTGCCAAATTCTCAAATAATAAAGTAATTTCTGGAGTTACCTAGGTGTTTCTGGGTCATGACATTCTATCAAAATCACCATATTTAAGGAAGAAAGATCATCATCAGTTAACGTTCTGTGCTTTCATGCAGCAATAGGACCAATTTACATTTACCTGCACTTTAATTTCCATATTTCCTCATGAGTTGTCTCATAAGTTAATGGTGCATGGGTAATTTCTTAAGGTGGACAATGTTCACTTTAGGCTGGAGATGAGTCCGCAAATGGACAAAATGAAGGAGTGGAATAAAAATAAATCACTACGTTTGAAGGAGTTTATATGGTGCATTGCTTCAACATTTTGGCCCTGTGTAATTGCCTTTATTGTCACATTAACATGGATCTGGTGTGTGTATGTATGTGTGTGTGTGTGTAGGTAGCACTGTACAACCCCGAGGCAGAAGGCAGCGAGAGTCCTGGTAGTCTGGGCAGCCTGAGCAACAGCCTTTCAGAGCAGAGTTTGGCATCCGTCAACCTTAACAACCTGAACACCGCCGTCAGCAGCGGCAGCAACGTACACAGCTACACACCAGTAAGTTCTGCTCTTTATTTTGGGTGACAGTCTAATGATTGCTGCAGGAAAACATATCTATTCTTATGTCTGTCTGCACAAGGACAACAGCTGACCTGACGCTGCTACTGCTTGTTTAAGGACACCTCAGCACGGTGGCTTTCTTCCACTTTTCTTCTGCTCTTTTTTTTTTTATATCGACAAATGGCAACAGCATTCAAACTAAAAGTTTTTACAATGTGCACTTGATTCTGAAATAAACTGGATGATTCAGTCACCAGTTCAGACACTCTCAGTCGGTACGGAAGGTGTCTGCTGCACCCTTAGCAGACTGAGGAGGTGGTAACCAGCTAACGACATGTACGCTGGATCTACAGTTCTGCTGCAACTCTGTTTCACATTTATACTTTGCAAGCAAATATATTTTCAGTGGGTTTATGCAGAGCACATTTAGTGTACATAGATTACATTTGCATTATTCTGTATAATGTCAATACAGTTAAGCAGATGCCATGAACAGACACATTCTTGTATCTATTTAACCTGCAAATATCATAGATGTTAGTCGTGATCTTTTGCTAAATAATTAAAATGTTTTGCTTAATATAAATTGTATTGCTGTTCGACATGCAGAGACATGCATGTTTTCCATATAGAGAATTTATTTGGGTTCCCCAGACATATGAAATAACAGACACCCATAAAGATTTTTGTATTTATATTTATTTTTTCTGGTGTGGGAATGCAATTAAAAGTGCAGGTTGATTGAATAGTGTCTTGCTTGTTGTTGAATGTTTCATTCATATGCACCGCCTGTGAATTGAATTTTTTGTTTTGCAGCCGGCTATCAATGCTGTTTGCAGCCCCTCACACCCCTCAAGGTCGACCGGCACAAATAAATTCTAAACCTGTGGGAAATGCTGGTATTTTTTCATGGAAGCGCCTCTGTCGTGCAAAAAATTATACCGCAGGAAACATCAGAGTCATCCCTCTTAGCGTTGACAGTTCACCTTTATCGTCTCTGATGCATACGAATGATGCCTGACCATTCCAGTATTAATGACTTTGAGAGAAAGGGGCAAAATTGAATACAAAAGAATACAGATTAATTATTTATTTTTTAAGCCTGCAGTTACACACTTAGATTTTCCTGTCTCGGTGCCATTTACTGCACTCACATACACACAAACACACACAGGGAGGTTCATTTGTATCAAGGTGGCTCATGTCATCTACTGTAATGGAGCCCACGGGCTTGGCCGGTGTAAAGTACACTCAGGACTTGGCCTGCCACAGATACAGGGACTGAGACTGCTTAAATGATTTCTCATCCTCTTAGAAAACAAGGCCTTTCAGCTGCAATATTTGAATTGATTAGTCTCAACCAGTGTGTGTGAGATGATGATAAATTCCCTTTTTATGAAGGAGGGACTAGATTAGCCAACCCTTCTCTCAGGAACTAAACTGTACCATGCCGAGCGATTTGGATTTAGAACAAAATATTTAATGTTAACAACAAACTATTTATCCGC